>NW_026060329.1:117851-166116 GCF_024139225.1 Suncus etruscus | reverse complement strand
CCAGGAGCGATTACTGAGAATCAAGCCAGAAATAACCCCTGAGCTCTGCCGGGTGTGAATTAAAACCATAAAGAAAACAAAGTAAAAAGAAAATTCTGATGAATGATGTCATAGTGTCCCCAAATGACAAATATATGTTAGAGTCAGGGGAATACAACAGATAGGGCATTTGCCTGCCATGCAGTAGACACAGATTCAATCCATGGCAGCCCATATGGTTCCCTGAACACTGACACGAGTAATTTCTAAGTGCAAAGCGAGGTTGTATGCTTTAAAAAGCAAAGTAAAAGATAATTGCAAAGACTATACTTTCAGGGAACATTTCTACAGTGTGTAACTAGAGAAGATTTTCTGATTATGTAGAGCACCCGAAACCACGAGGAGGAACCAGAGTGTCCTCTTCTGAGCGTGAAGCCAGGTCTAGGTGTCGCTTCTGCCGCTGCCTTTGGCCATCGATGATCGTTCTTCCTTTCCTATGGAAGGGGTAGAGGGAGAGGATGCAGTCTGAGTGGTATTTTAAAAAAATGTTTTAAAAAATAATAAAAACATAATTGCGGGTCCAGAGAGATAGCACAGAGGTGTTTGCCTTGCAAGCAGTCAATCCAGGACCTAAGGTATGTGGTTGGAATCCTGGTGTCCCATATGGTCCCACGTGCCTGCCAGGAGCTATTTCTGAGCAGACAGCCATTAGTAACCCCTGAGCACCGCCGGGTGTGGCCCAAAAACCAAAAAAAATGCAAGTGTTTGTGTCTGTCATTTTGCTATTATTTTTATACTTACTTATTATTTTACACACTCAAAACAACTTAAAAAAAGTCCTGAAAAGTCCCAGTAGTTCAAATCTGTGTCTAAAATAAAAACCCAAATTCAGAGAAAGAAAGAGAGAAATAAATTTTCTGCACAGAAGCAGTCAGGGAAACTGGGATAATTGATCATGATGTTCGGACACTGTTAAAGGGGGTATAGAGAGAAAAAAGTAGATAGGACACTCTTCAAAACTCTAATGGTCACATTTATAGTACCCCTTGTGTTAAAAATCAGTGCATGTCAGATCTGTGAAATCTTGGTCTTAGGTGTATCTATCCCTTTGCAAGAAGACAATCATCACAAACACAATCTTCGAGGTGCCCAGAAAGGCTAGCAACATCCAGAAACAGGCTGTTGAAAATCTCAGGGTTTCCTACCCTCAATAAACCCAGGATAGATCAATGCAGGTTGAGGCTACTTGGGGTCTTATATCTCCTTTCAAACTTTACTAAAAAGAATTCGAGTGATATGTCCCTAAGTTATGGGGTACTTTAAAATCTGGAAGTAAAGGCATGAAAATGCACCTTATTTCCCTCAAAATAAATGACAGTACCCAGGAACAACCGCAGAGATGTATCAGAGAGTTAGCCCAGATGATAGGACCTTTCTCTTGTAGACAGCCAATGCTGGTACAATGCTCAGCATTCCATATGATCCCCAGGAAGTTAAAATTAATCTCACAATGCAAAGCAGCCTAGGAAATGCCCCTAGGGAGCTGGCCCAAAGTTCTTGTTTGACAATTTCAAACATGTTTGTGTTGTTTTCTTGCCTTAAGTATAAATACAATATTAAACCTCCTTTATTTACTTACATTCAAAACAAGGACAGTTTGTTAAAAAAAAACCTGTGGAAATGTTGAGGTTTTCAGGGAAAAATCTACAGGGTAACAACCCGGAATGACACCAGCATATACTTCAGAGTGGTTTTCCTGCTAGACTCTGGGAAGTTCCAGTGGACTTTACAACATGGAAATAGTGGATGAAAAGATACATTCCAGCGAAAACTATCCTTCTATAGGCTGGTGCAGAATAATTGAGAGGTACTTTGTTATATGCTTTAATAAATCATGAGTTATAAGTTACCATATAGGCAAGGCACTTGACTGAATATAGATAACCTAGTAGTGATCTGCTACCATACTATATGGTGCCAATAGACAGCAGTGATTATCTGGTGCAGAGATCAGTTGAGCAAAGACCAATGGACCCACAACATTGAAGAATTAATACAAACATATATAAGCCCTATACTCACATCCAGAAAATTCATGTGGAAGTCAGGAGGCATCAGCAGTCCTGCCATCCTCTCACCAAGCACAGTTGCCTCTCCCTCAGGTGTTTTAAACACTCAGGATGTGTGATGTCACACTGTTTCACACAGTTATAAAGGGCTATGTCTTCAGGTCTCAGACTGTTCATCCCATATGTCCTGTGATGGTGGGCCAGACAGCAGTGAAGGTGACTCTACCCATGAATTAATGTGCATAGACATAATGACCATTTCTGCTGATATAATGACAGTGGAACACGCTCATTCGAGACCCCTGGACCTGCACTCAGGAAACATCACAGGTATAAAAAGAAGATCGGCCACTGACGGAGCCAGATAGTGAGCAGAAAAGCACTGTCCCATCCATTGAAGTCTCGATAAAGCATCTATCCCTCTATTTGTATCTCTCCCTCTATTTCTATTGAAACTGGACCTTTCCCCAGCCACTTCTAGCTAGCGACTCTCTCTCTCTGGCCTTGGGTGGGGAGTGACCTCAGACTTAAGTGAGAATAAAGATACTCCCTTTTTCTCTCAGTTTCAGGTAGACAATCATTTACAAGTAGGAATCTCTGGATTGGCATGATGCTCCTGGCAGTTTATTCCCATGGACCCTTTGAGCCTTGTAGCACCAGATGCTGAAAGACTGGGAATTCTGCACCATGCAGTTCTTCCAGCTTTGGGGCTCTGCAGCATTGCTGCACCTGTATAGCAGGCTGACATACAGCTCATTGCAGTCTCCTGTAGAAGCCTGGACAGTTGTAGATAACCAGAGTATCTGCAGGCTGAGAAACAGTGATTATTCTACAAAATTCTACATACACCATTACCTGGATTTATAACTCCCATCTACTCAAATCTTTCCCACAATTCTGCTGATTCTGCTCTCCCAGCTGTGGTTCAGGTAGTTGACCTGGATTCAGAGCTCGAAGATTGGGTGGAATGGAAGAAGCCAAAGCCAAAAACACACTGCATGTCTGAGCACAATTCTCTGTGTGGGTCCTGACACCAGAGATGCAGTCTCTCCTCTGTTCATACAGGAAGGTACTTTCCATTATGTTCAGCACCTCAGCCTCCATTGGGAAAATGCAATGTCTCCAGGAGCTTTGGGGTCTCATAACTTAACCCCAAGGGATTGAGGAGAATCTGGTCTTGAAGCAAACATTGACTATGGAAATATTCCACACAGATAGAAGGGAATAAAGCAGACTGAGGAAAGTTCCACTACCACCCTTCGACTGCTAGCAAGAGATTTAAGTCGTCAGCCCATTTGTAAAAAATATTGCAACCCATTTCACCCAGCTATGGAGTCTTTATTGGAAAGAGAAAGACAACCCTCTAGGGTGGAGAAAAGGGTAAGGGAACAATCCAAAAGATGCTTCAACACAAAGTTGCTCCCTTCCAATGAGTGACAAGCACCATCAGAAAAACAGAATGGAAACCCGGTTATCCCAACAGTGGTAGAGCAGTGAACCCTTGTATATCTCTGTCTCTCTGGAAACCTCCAGGCAGTGTTACTGCTGTGGACAAAGCAGATCTGCAGGCTAGATGGCGGAAATGGCCAGTTCAAGAGATGGACACAAAGACCTAGAAGATGCACCTCTCCAGCTTCTCAGTCAGGTGGCTGAGGTCACCATTGCGATTTACAAAGTCATTTCTAGTTGAGTTTTCAACATAAAATGTTGATTCATGGGTCTGGGAAGGTGCCGCTAGAAGTAAGGTGTCTGTCTTGCTAGCGCTAGCATAGGACGGACTGCAGTTCAATCCCCTGGCATCCCATATGGTCCACCCAAGCCAGGGGCGATTTCTGAGTGCATAGCCAAGAGTAATCCTTGAGCATCAAACGGGTGTGGCCCAAAAACCAAAAAAAGTTGATTCATTATGTTAAAGAAATCAAATGTATCCTGTCAATCCATCTTTTGAAATTTACAAAAATTGTGCTATAATGATTATCATGAAGTTATTTCTTGTATCAATTTCCAAATAGAATAAAATATTCGTAACAGCTCAGTAAACATGAACAATTTCCTTCCCCAGATGCTACTTCTGAAGATTTTATCTGAAAATTGGGTATTCTATATTTGAAGGAAAGCCTCCAGGCCTCTGAGCTTCCTCTTGGGTGGTAGCAGGAAATGGTGGGTTGCGAGTGTCCCCTGCCGCCCAGAACTGCCTTGCAGAAAGAATCCTGTCTGGGTTCCCAAGCACTATCATCTTCACAATCCTGCTTGAAGTATCATAGGGGATGGTGAGGGAGCGAACTGTGGTCTGTCCTAAGTCAGTCGTGTGCAAAACAGACACCCTACCATTTGCACCCTGCTCAAGCCCCATTTGGGAGCTTTGAGCTTTTCAACCTGACTTCACAATTCTACTTCAAAAATAAAATTTTATAATTTCTCAGAAATTAATACAATCATGAGGACGAAGAGATAGCATGGAAATAGGGCATTTGCCTTGCATTCAGAATGACGGTGGTTCAAATCCCAGCATCCCATATGGTACCCCGAGCCTCATTGCTCCACATCCAACCCAGGGCGTGAGCCAATGGCTCTTTCCAAACTCACCTGCATACATACCTCTTGGTAGCCTCCCCCATGTTCCACCTTCCAACCAGGAGATCAGTTCAGGCTTCAACCGGCAATGGCCTGCTAGAAGGAAGACTTTGGGGTTAGACACAAGGAAACAGAAGCCAGTGCATGAGTCTGGGTACAAAATGAAATTGAACAAATAACAGAAGATGAAGAACAGATTCTTGGCTCTCTAAACACATGTTGGTTATTGTACAGATGAGACCAGGTTGAATGAGAGTCAAATTAAGGGGGCTGGTCACACAATGAGGGATGGGGAAGCAATAGGTCTGTGCTGGCCTGCCACATAGTTGAACTGTATTTGGTCTAAGGACCCTCAGGTTGATTTCCCTTCAGTCCCCCTTGGAGTGATTGAGCTCCCTGAGTCCCTCAGGGACAAACCACTGAGTGAAGAGCCAGGCACATGCACTAAGGCCTAGAGGTGTCTTATAAAGAAGAGTCTAGAGGGGCCAGAGAGAGCAAAGTTGTAGGGCATTTGCCTTACACACAGTGTATCTAGGACAGACTAGGTTTATTCCTAGCATTCCACATGGCCCCCGAGTCTACCAGGAGCAACGTCTGAGCACACACTGATTAATATGCCCTGAGATCCACCAGGTTTAACTCAGAAATATAAAAAAGGTTGGAGTGATATTTTGGTAGTAATGGCACACGGGAAGTTCATGGTAAAAAATGATTTGATAACCAGAACCATACAACATCCATGCAGTTGGGCCGGGAAGGTGGCGCTAGAGGTAAGGTGTCTGCCTTACAAGCGCTAGCCAAGGAACGGACCGCGGTTCGATCCCCCGGCGTCCCATTTGGTCCCCCCAAGCCAGGGGCGATTTCTGAGCACATAGCCAGGAGTAACCCCTGAGCGTCAAACGGGTGTGGCCCAAAAACAAAAACAAAAACAAACAAACAAAAATAACAAACAACATCCATGCAGCCTATGTTAAGTCATTCCTGGTGTAGATGTATACATAATCCCTTGGAATGCCTGTATAGTAGAAGCCCAAGCTAAAGGACTTTAGACAAGGCAGCTTTGGAATAGCAACTGATGAACTGAAGTGAAAATTGGCTCCAGGGATGAACTTGACTCTGCAAAGTAATGGACAAAATGGTCGAGCTGTGTGTCCTGGATCTGAGCAGGAAGGGTGCTGAAAGGGACAACTCAGAGTCAATCCCAGGCATAGGCTAGTGTCCATTGATGTTGTCAGGGTTGAATCCTATGTGTAGAGTCATAGGTGGCTTTGGAAATGCAACTGGTTTACTGAGGAGAAATGTGGCTGCAGGGGGGAAGCTGACTCTGCAAAGTAAAGAACAAAATAGTTGAGCTGTGTGTTCTCGACCTAAGCAACAGAGCCAGGAAAGATGCAGAGAGGAACAATCCTTGTCAATTCCAGGGACATGACTCAAGGAACATCCCTGAGCATAGCCAATGGCTCAAATTTCAACATAAAACAAAAGAAGCAGAGAAAGGAAAACAGAAAGAAACTAAAATGAAACCACACAGGGAAATGCCTGTGTAGAAAAAGACCCTGTTTTGTTTTTTAAGATAGGGCTAAATAGTATTCATCAGGATTCCAGAGTTAGGGACCCCAAGGAGAGTTTACAAGACATGAAAGGGAGGGTCTTGAGGGAATACAAGGAAACTTTGGAACAGTTGTAGTCCTGGCAGAGAAAGCAGCCGCACATTACAAAAGATCACTGTGATAGAACCACAGACGATTTACTGCATGCTTGCCCAGGAAGGGGGCTTCCCCAAGCTGAAAACTCCACACACCTACAGTCTCCCCATACAGAAGGCATGATTCTAGATGGTATATCCATATGAACTACCTTTGGATATTGTGGAATAAACTAAAAACAAATCAAAGTGCCTTTTCCAAAGATAGTTAGAAATGTTATTGATGGCAGAAATTCTGGGCTTAAGGTCTCCTTCTTCACCAACATTCTGGTCCCTATTCCAGGAGTGAAAGCCTGGAATCTGGAGTCTAATAGGCTCTTAGACTCATCATTGGTGACTCAGAATAATGAACGCAAAGGAATGCTAGAGCACAGAATGGCAAGCCCCCAAACCAAACACAAAACAAACCAGAACAATGGTAACCTCAATCTGCAGAGAACAGCGCCCCTGTAAGTAGCGTCAGCAGCCACATCCAATCCACAGTTTGCTTCCTAAAATGTCTCTGGGACCCAAAGATCCAGAAGGGATTGTGCTCCTTTACCTCTCCCCTGTCCTTCTTAGAGCCCCTACAACACCCTTACCTGGGGACAGGACGTCACACTTCAAGGCTCCATCGTCTCTGGCCTGGATTAATTCCAAAGACCAGCAGTAAGGCCTCTTGCAGTATTTCTAGAAAATGTCACAGCCTGAGTAAGAAGGATGAGCACAAGCCCTGCCCAGCTGCTTCCTATGGGTCTTGCTTGATCCTGGCACATCTGAACCTGGCATTCAGCTCCACTCCTAGTGAGGGACCATGTCGAAAGCGCCCAAACGGTGTGTTGTTCACCAAATTATCCTAATATCTACATAGTTTATAAA
The DNA here is from genome assembly GCF_024139225.1 of Suncus etruscus. Classification (NCBI taxonomy): domain Eukaryota; kingdom Metazoa; phylum Chordata; class Mammalia; order Eulipotyphla; family Soricidae; genus Suncus; species Suncus etruscus. The sequence goes on along the minus strand of NW_026060329.1, from coordinate 158,931 downwards.
GGACCAGGATGTGACCCGTGTCTGCACTTGAAGTTTCTAGACTAAAATCTACTTTTACAATCAATAGGGCTTTGGTGGAGGGGACAGTAGTACTGAGGGGAGGGTGTTTTCATTGTGGCAGCTGAGCTAGTTGGTCACTTGGGGATGGACCTATGTGACCCTGATCTTGCTGGCACTGGCCCAACACTCCCTTGCAAAAATAACTCTTGTATAAAATTTCCCCTTCTCAAAAAATACACTTTCCCAAAGTACTCCCACCAGAAACCTGGGGTCATCAGGCCACAGAGAGATGGGGAGCAGAATGTGCCCCGGAACTTACATAAGAAAGATACATTTTCTGGGGAAACAATCACAAGATCTGGACAGCAATAAGAGTAATAATAGTGGAATGTGGGGCACTCGCCTAGCATGAGCTTCTGGGCCTGCCAGTTGTGAGCACTGAGCACAGAGCCTTAGCAAAGGCCCAAGCCCCACTGAGGTGGCCCCTGGACCTTAACTGCAGAAGAACCCCCAAATTCTGGGGCTGAGTGCAAGCATCCGGGGGAGAGGCTCAGTCCTGCAGCATCCTGGTTTGCCCTCCCCACAAAACAAAAGGCTAAGCTGGCTGAGACCCGCAGCTGCTGGTGCTCAGAGCGACCTTTCCTTGGACGGCAGAAAGTCATCCGTCCAGAGCCCCTGAAGTCAGAGAGCCCCCTGATGGGCAGTGGAGAGATTGTCCTCCCTCTGAAAGTCCAGGACATCTTCTGCGCAGGCCACAGGGAGCCTAAAACTGTCGGAATGGTCCTTCAACCTCGAGGTCTGGCAACAGAGAAACGAAGATGTCGGATTGAATGATGTAGATCTCCTTCTGCTGGATTCTTAAAGGGCCGCGCTCCAGCTAGTCACCAGTCACATGGGATTAGAAGTTGTATTTTTCCTTCTGGTCTTGAATCAGGCAATGAAGCTCTATTCCTATGAAGAAACTGACTCAGTGTGAAGCCAATGAACACAGGTGTGAAGGCCAGGGGATACACCCACAGGACTAAAAAATGATGCCCATATTTGCCATTTAATTGCCCAACTAGGGCTGGAGCTATGGGACATAGGGAAGGGCTAATGCATTGCTGGTGCCATGTCAGGGTTCAATCCCAGGCATCGCCTAGGGTCCCTGAGGCAGCAGGAGTAATTCCTATTTGCAGAGCAGGACAAACCCTGAATATTGCCAGGTGTGTTTCTAGAAGTATAACGATTTTAATGCTATTATTTTAGCAGATTCCTCTAAAAAAATAATGAGTATATATTTCTTTTTCAAATGTTGTGATTTGGGGGGCACACCTGGTCACTCTCGGAGCTTATTTCTGGCTATGCACTCAGAAATCACTCCTGGCTTGAGGGACCAGGCAATCAAACCATGGTCTATCCTACGTTAGTACTTGCAAGGCAAATGCTCTACCACTTGTGCCATTGTTCAAGCCCCCTCTTTTAAATATTTTATATATTCTCGGTGTCCCCACTAGGCCATGCTCATATTCACTCTTCCTTTTTGCTCACTAGTCACACTTGGTAAGTAGTGTCTGGATGGGACCGGGATTTGAACCACCATTCATCTCCATGGAAGGCAAACACACTACCTTCATGCTATCTCTTCTGCCCCCAGTAGTAACTCCTAAGTGCCAGCAGACAGGGCCCAAAACTTAAACAACACCCCAAAAGATAGATAGGGGAGGTTAAGTAGCATTCAGTTAATAACATGGGGAGCCCATATGAATTGATGCTTTTTGACATTTATGTCTGTATAAGTTTTAGTTTTGTGTTTTCTTTTATTTTGGGGCAGTGACAAATGAGAATTGAATCTGTCAATCTGGACAAGAACTGTGTGCTAAAATAAAATAAAGTTATATGAATAGTCCCCCTCATTAAGAGGAGTATAACTCAGTGTCTAAAATGGAAAAATGTATCATACAAAGAAGTAAATTATCTGTCCAGAGCAGACAGATGAGAAGTCAAAAGTAAAACTGCATACCAATAATAAAAATTGAAAATATTAAGGAATATGTCCATTGTATTATTGAAGAACAATCTATGAGCAACGTTATAAGGTATTTTTTAGAAGTTTTTAATTAATAAAATATAGTATAAAATGTAGGTGTCAATGTATGGCGGTTGGACTTAAAATATCCCTTGGTAATCCCCCTGAATGATAGTTGAACCTGCATATGTCCCTGAATATGCCCCCTTGTCATGCCAAATACAAATGGAAAGAGTCAGGCCTTTGCAAGACGTCTTAGCATAGTGACCACGCAGGGTCAGAGATATAGCATCGGAGAGATGCTGCTTGCTTTGTATCTGTTCCGTTCTCTTTTTTTTTTTTTGAACCAACTCTATGGGCAACTGTGGCTGGTAAATTCCACTTACACGCTGAAACACCCGAGTGCTGGTGACAGGCCTCAGACACGAGGAGGAATTATTTATTTCTCCTCTCTCCTTCTCGTTTCACGTGGGCTGCTGCTATATGCTGGCATCCTGGGTGGGCACAACTCCCTACATCGCACCTGGGCCAAAAAGATCCCTGCTAACTATATAATAAGTGTCCTGGGCAGGCGTGGCCTCTCAGCCTGTGGCCTGCAGCCCTAGAAGCCTTGGGACTCATGTTACCCAGAATTGATTTCCAGTATTTTGTTCTATTAAAAATTGTACATAAAATGTCATGACCACCTTTATAATATATCCAGTATTTCTGGAAAAATTCAAAGTAAGGAGCAGATGATATGCTGACTTAGAATTAATTCAAATGGTGAAAACAGGGGCCAAAAAAAAAAGGGCAGGAATAGGGCATTTGCTTTCTACGCAGGTGACCGAGGATTGACCTGGATTTGAACCCCAGCAAACCGTATAGTCCCCCCAAGCCAGGAGCAATTTTTGATTGCAGCTCCAGAAGTAACCCCTAAGCGTCACCAGGTGTGATCCCAAAACAAGAACAAAATCAAATGTAAACACACAGATTGCAAAATACCTAAAATCAAATGTTTCCTTTCAATGAACAGAGCAATAGAGGCTATGTCATTCAGAAAGGTCTCTGTGAAAGCAGATTCTGTCATCCTAGTTTTTCAGATGGGAACTTTCCTTAAAACACATCAAAGGCCCGGAGAGATAGCACAGCGGCGTTTGCCTTGCAAGCAGCCGATCCAGGACCAAAGGTGGTTGGTTCGAATCCCGGTGTCCCATAGGGTCCCCTGTGCCTGTCAGGAGCTATTTCTGAGCAGACAGCCAGGAGTAACCCCTGAGCACCGCTGGGTGTGGCCCAAAAACAAAACAAAAAATAATCAAAGGATAAAGTAAGATCTTATGCTTCAAACAATCAGCCATAGACATTTCAGAGAAAAGCTGCATTGAGGGGCCGGGCAGTGGCGCTAAAGGTAAGGTGCCTGCCTTGCCTGCGCTAGCCTTGGACGGACCGCGGTTCGTTTCCACGGTGTCCCATATGGTCCCCCGAGCCAGGAGCAACTTCTGAGCACATAGCCAGGAGTAACCCCTGAGTGTTACTGGGTGTGGCCCAAAAACCAAAAAAAAAAAAAAAAGAAAAGCTGCATTGAATTGAGCATATTAGATTTTCACATATTAAGGTACAAAATAATTGAAATCTAATTAGTTTATCCCCATAGGAATTACAAAATTACCAAATGCCTCCCAGTAGTCGCTGTGAGTGCACAGCCCTCCTGATGGACTGGACATGGAGAATTCTTTTTGCACTCCCTGGGCACAGGTAAGAGTTACTGTGCCTGGACTGAGAAGGGGACCAGGTCCACTCGGAGGAGTCCTTTAGTCGTGTGTCTGTCCACAGTTGTGTACACACAGGTGCAGCTAATACCAAGACAGCTAGTGCATTCTGGCGATGAGATGTGACACCTTGGTTATTAGTAAAGGTTTGTAAGGCATCTGTTTATGGATCAGTTGACGGATGTTGTCCAAGATCCATGGACTAAAGTTTGTTGGATGGGAGATTTAAATGCTTGTCAGCCTGTAGAACTTTGTTGAATAACTGCCCTTTTCAGGCTGTAGTTACTGTGGTTTTCAAGAAGGCTGCCAGAAAGTTTAGTCAATAGTAGGCAGCTTTGCACAATCAGTGGGGAATTGCTATTAAGACTTAAGGGATCACAATGACAATGATAGTTGTAAATAATTCCTCTAGATAATAACCGGGTCCTGAAAGGAAATAAAGTGATCAGAATGATATACATTCAGCAACAACAATATTGCAAACCAATATTTTAAATGAATGAAAGGAAGAGATAAACAGAAGTATATATCCGCCCCAGTGGCAGGCAGGGATTCTGATGAGAGTGAAACTGTCTTCTTGGATGCCACTGCTGTTCACATGGGGTATAGCTACAGATTCTGGGTGCTAAGAGCACGAGGTGGGAATCAGAACCAGGGATTTTGGAAAGAAAAGCTTCTCTCCAGAAACCCCAGCACACAGAGACCTCTGAACTTATTGGTCCAAGCAGCAATGGCTGCTGATTGGTGAATCTTGCTCAAGGTCTGACTACAGAGAAACAAAAAAGTAGATTATTCTGATGTCAATCTACTTCCAGCAGGAAAATTAAATGCCATGCTCCAGCTATTTAACAGACATTTCCTGGCCTGGAACTGTAAATCTATTCCTATTCAGAAATGGAAGGATCAATTTCAAAGAAACATAAAACAGATCCATCTTTGGGTCTTATTTAGAGCACAGAGTGCAGCCAATGAATATCTGTGTAAAACCAGGGTAATATCCGCACAGAACTGTAAGAAAATGCCCATATCTGTAACAGCTCAGGAGATTATGAGCAATGTTCATCCCTGGATGCTATTTCCAATGCTTTTTTGTCTGGTAACTGGACATCCCAAAACTTAAAGAAAATTTTCTGAGGCCAGAGGCTAGATAGATAGCATGGAGGTAAGAAATATGCCTTTTATGCAGATGGACGGTGGTTCGAATCCCAGCATCCCATATGGTCCCCTGTGCCTGCCAGGAGCGTTTTCTAAATGTAGAGCCTGGAATAACCCCTGAGCGCTGCCGGCTGTGACCAAAAAACCAAATAAATAAATAAATAATAAAAATTGCACGAATGAAGAACATTTTTGGGCCGGAGAGGTGTCGCTAGAGGTAAGGTGTCTGCCTTGCAAGACGTAATGTAGGACGGACAGTGGTTTGATCCCCTGGCGTCCAATATGGTTCCCCCAAGCTAAGAGCGATTTCTGAGTGCATAGCCAGGAGTTACCCCTGAGCGTCAAACGGGTGTGGCCCCAAAACCAAAAAAATCTCTGAGGCCTTAAACATGGTTATGGTGTTATCCTGGAATTTTGGGTCCTGAGTGGCCACTGCTACCCAGTCCTATCCTGCAGGGAAGATCCTGTCTGGGTTCTCTAGCAATATCATTCTCATATTCCAGTCTGGGGAGCTGTGATCATTGGGGCATGACTTCAGAATACTCTAGTCTCAGTTTTTGGGTCACACCCAGCAGCCTTCAGGCGATACTGCTGGCTTTACGCTCAGAAATCGATCCTGGCAGGATTGGGGGGACAATATAGGATACTTGAATTCAAAACACTGTCCTTCTGCATGCAAGGCAAGCTGCTTATCTCCATGCTACCTCTCCGGCCCCTACTCAAGTTTATTACAATTCATATCACATTGGTACAATAGCATTAACAACATAATGTTGATATTCTAACAGTTTTTCGATGTAACATCTAGTCCAACTCCTAATTCTACTCCTTACCCTTTACTACTTCATAATATTATTCTAACTTCAATGCATGTCATTGTATAATACTGTATTTTTATTTTTATATATTGCACTTGATGAAATCATACATATGTGACTTCTGTGATACATTTACTGAACATGACACTTGTAAATTCATTTAGGTTGCAATGAAATACAAGGACCTTTTATTCTCACATGTAATTAATATTAGTTCATACATATATGCTAAATTTTTTCATTCACGAATATTTGAGTAGCTCACACCCTGAACGTTGCAAAAGCATTAACATAGGTTCTCATAATTTTTAATTTTTAAAAAAATTTTAACTTTTGCCTGACACATTGTAATTTACAGCATTATAATGAGGTTTTGTTATCCATATTCTAAAATCACAGATCACACTAAGGTTTAGTTTGCACCTCCATCTCAAGGACCTCAAAATCCACTCCCAAAACGTCTGGTTACTCAATTCTATAGGACCAAGTCGATCAACTCTCCCTCTATTCCTGGTGTGCTGAGTTCTGTGATATCTGAATATTGTTCAATTAACATTACTTAGGTGGTGTCCAAGAACTGAATGCTATACTCTTGAGAAATGTCCAGGTTGTTTTAATTGGTTCTGAAATAGGTAAAATTACTGTTAGAACGAGGGAGGGAGGGTTATGTATCAAGATATCTATATTTGCTTCTGCCTTTTTGAAACTAGAAACAATTGGCTTTCAGACAATTGAAGCATTTTCTTTACTAGCCCTGTATACTCTTCAAGGAATCTGAACAGGGATTTATTAATGTGTGCTTTTTATTTATCTTGGTTTTTGGTCCACACTTGGTGACTGACATTCAAGGGTTACTTCTGGCTATGCACTCAAAAATATTTCCTGCTTCGAGTTCTATATGGAATGCTAGGGATCTAACCAAGGTCCATCCTAGTCAGCAATGTGAAAGAAAATGTCCTGTGGCTCCAGTTTTAATATGCATGCTTTTTAAATCTCTCTTCCCTGCCACTCACCACACTCCGTTAACAGCCCTGTTCAGCTGTTAGCTTAAATGGTGAATTTCAAGACTCCTATATACAACTCAAGTTTCAGATTTTGTGCTGCACAAAGGATGTATATTGTGAGTGATTAACTATATGAAATATGGTATCAACTCAAGTGGCAGCTTCATGCCCAAATGTAGGGCATTGGACCACAGGTCCTGAATCAAAGATTGATGCAGACAATAATGCACACCTGGTAAGGGTGTAATATAGGATGAGGAACTCCCACATATAAGAATTCTGTATCTAAGTTGAAGGAAGCTAAGTCGTGGAGAATGACTGAGTTATTGCAAAGAAAAACACAAATATACAAAAGAAAACGTCTTATTTTCCAGGAGATATATTTCCTTTAAATAATTCATCTTAAACATCTTGTGTGTATCCTTTGGTGAGTGATGAGAATTGACCTCTGACTGAAGCCTCGCCCACACTCCCCACAAACATGGGGCTTCTCCCCTGTGTGTGTCCTCTGGTGTTTGATGAGATGTGACCTCTGACTGAAAAATCGCCCACATTCCCTACAAAAATAGGGCTTGTCTCCTGTGTGTATCCTTTGGTGTGTGATGAGATTTGACATCTGACTGAAGCCTCGCCCACACTCCCCACAAATATGGGGCTTCTCTCCTGTGTGTATCCTTTGGTGTGTGATGAGAATTGACCTCTGACTGAAGGCTCGCCCACATTCCCTGCAAACATGGGGCTTCTCCCCTGTGTGTATCTTTTGGTGTGTGATAAGACTTGACATACGACTAAAGCCTCGCTCACAGTCCCCACAAATATGGGGCTTCTCTCCTGTGTGTATCCTTTGGTGTACGATGAGATGTGACCTCTGACTGAAGCCTCGCCCACATTCCTTACAAACATGGAGCTTCTTCCCTGTATGTGTCCTATGGTGTTTGATAAGATCTGACTTATCTCTGAAGCCTCACCCACACTCCACACAAGCATGGGGCTTCTCTTCTGTATGTATCCTTTGGTGTGTGATGAGACTTGATCTCTGACTGAAGCCATGCCCACACTCCCTCAAAACATGAGGCTTCTTTTCTGTGTGTGTCTTCTGGTATATCACCTCAGATACAATAGTGAAACCTTTTCTAGACCTCACATTCTTATCTCTTAAAATTATTATTCCTAATCCTTGACCTATTTTACCTGTGTCCTTTAGATTTAATGTATGCCATGTGTTACTTTTTTCCTCATTTGAAACCTCATTTTTATTAAAGCTCCCTATTTGACAATAAGATAATCTAGATAAGGCTGCTGAAATTTTTTTATCTAAATGTATGGAGATTTCTTTGTGCTTTTGACTTTCAAGTATGTCATTTCTTGTTTTGTCATTATAAGAATTAGAATTTCTTTGCAATTGGTTCCGATTATGTAGATAGGATTTCTCTGATGGAGCTTGCTCTTTGGCCAATGTTCCTGGGAAGATCCAAGAGGGAGGACTTGGTTTCATGTGATGATTAAGGAAGTTCTGATCAAAGAAAGTCCGTGAGCCTAAGGGACATGGATAGATTTCTGACTGTGGTTCTGCTGAAAGAGAAAGATTTTGGTCAGAGTTGAATTGACAAGGCTGTCTAGACCATAGCCTATGTCCTGCTAAATTCTGTTCTCCTGGCTTTCCTTATTTTGTGAATAAAGCATGATAAGACTCTATATTCTTAAATATTCTAATTTCTTTGTTTGGAACTAGAAGGTATACGCAGAGGTGCCCACAACTTATTCCTTGCTCTGGGATACGGGATCACTCCCTGCATGCTGGTCTCTAACAGTTTGTTTTATCTTACCATTTACATTTATTATGACTTAAAAAGTTAGCAAACTCCATATTCAAAATCTTTTATTAGTTTTTGGGCTCAGCATTAAGGACAGTGAATGGGAGCAAGACAGATTCTGCACCAATTATCTGGGAGCACGACGCCCCAAGTTCAGGGCCCCCATTTCATACAGGCCCACAATGTTCCACTCCCATTCCAGGACTTGATTCCAGGAGCATAACCCCACACTCACCTGCAAACATGCCTCTCGGCAGCCTCTCCAGGATTCCATCTTCCAACCAGGAGATCAGCACAGGTTTCACCTTGTAATACCCTGCCCAGAAAAACATTTTATGGAGTTAGATAATGGGAAAGGGACTAAAGCCTGTGCATGAGTCTGAGATTCTATTGTAAGCTGACAAACCATGGAACAGATGAAAAAAGAGCTTTGCTCTCAATATGCATGTTTGCTATAACACAGATGAGATCAGGGTGAAATGAAATCAAGAGTCTAATTGAGGGGGGGGCGGAGAGATGACATGGAGGTAAGGCGTTTACATTTTTTTAAAATATGGAATAAATTATGTGCCATCTTTGCGCAGGACTCATGTTAATCTCTGTATCGTTCCAATTTTAGCTTATGTGCCGCTGAAGCGAGCACAGGCATTTGCCTTTCATGCATAAGGTCAGTGGTTTGAATCCCAGCATCCCATATGGTCCCCCGAGCCTGCCAGGAGCGATTTCTGAATGTAGAACCAGGAATAACCCTGAGAACTGCTGAGTGTGACCCCCCTAATTGAGGGAGCTGTATTATACAGTGGGAGGATGAGCAAGCACTTGGCTCACATGCATTTTACCTGTGTCCCCCAGGGAGTGAGAATAGCCAGGAGTAAATGCAAAAAATCCATGTTTCTTAAACAGAGGAAGCTGGGGGTTTATGGTAATGAGCACCAACTGTCCTGCAATCAATTTCATCAGCTCTCTCTCTGAGTAGAGAGAGGGAACCTTTGATCCTTCCCACAAACTGTTCATTCCCCAAAGCACTCGGATGCTGGTTCTTTTGTGTGAGGATATTTCCATTTAGATCATGTATTACCAGGCATATTGGACCTAACATTTCTTTCTCCCAAAATATATAATAACTTAAAGCCCATTTGAGCAAAGGAAGGAATTACTTTGAAATACTTATCATAATCAGAAAATGTCATGTGTTTAGGGGAAAAAAGCATGTATACCTCTAGACACATTTTATACAATCAGTTCCATAGATCAATTTTTAAACACCCTGAAACTCCAGCATTCTAACCCATTAAAAGAAAAACACAAAAACTAAGGAAGACTTCTGAAACTAGGAATATGGAGAGAAATCCTGGCAAATTTCCAAGTCGACCTATATGCCTGGACCTTACAAATGAGGATCTAAAATAAACACTTAATGTTTTAACAATGAAATAAAGAAGTGACTAGCCAGCAAACTTTAAGAAATCTAAAGCAGGGAAGAAACCAAGAAAAAATAATCTAAAACTGGACAATTCAACCAACACAAAGAATGCTTTTGGAAAGTGAAACTCCATACAAATGAAACCGAAGGATTAAAAAAATGTCAGCAAACCCCCATGGCTAGAATTACAAGATAGAAAATCGGCTTGACAAAGTTGAAGACAAATTACAAACCAGAGCTGATTAAAGAAGTAAAAAAAGAAAGGAGAGCTGGGGGGGGGGGGAACAGTGGCACAAGCTATAGAGTGTTTGCCTTGCAAGACCTGAAGCCCAGGTTACACCTTCTTTTAGGAATTGAAGCATGTGACTAATCAGACCACCGAAGCAGTAACTGTGATGTACAAACTACAGGCTCTACTCATCGAACACACTCAAGCAAACTAGCATTCCCTTGCTATTTTCTCCTCTCTTCTCACTACTTTCTTTTTTATTTTTTTCTTTTCTATTCTTCTCTTTACTTTTTTCCTTTTCTCTTCTCCCTTTCTTTCTAATGTATTTTCTCTTTTCTCCCTTCCTACCCCTACCACATACCTTGCCCTTTCCCCCTTTTGGAAATCCAACTATCCCTTCACCCCTCAATCCCATCTAGACCTCCCACCATACTAAAACTCTTCACCCTCAGTCCTTAATCTATTAGGCATCAAGATTGACCTCCTACCCCAACGAACCAGTACCCAGAACCCAAGAGAAAAGACACCCAGTCAAACCCACACCTCATCTCCTGCAAGAAAAGGCAGCCAACTCCCCTGCGGACTCTTGCTGTGCGGCCCTCCCAACCAACTCCCCCTAATGTGGACTGTTACTTGAAACTGGACTTAGCTCTAAAAGTATCCCCAATGCAAGAACTCTTCCAAGACCTCCCTGCCGCAAATCTTTTGCCAATCTGAAGAAGGTCAGGGGGTGTGATGGAAAGGTGCCTGGGAACCCACACACCACAAGAAAAACCCAAAAGACAATGGGAAAACCTGTACTTCCAACATAAACATAAGACTTGTATTACACCTCCTCTTTACCTGCTTTTTCCCAAATGTAAGGTAGTCTTTTGCATCACTTTGGTCCTTTAAGTACTTTGTTAATTCATTCCTTTTGAAAAAAATTTTTTTCTGTTCGACATATACATATGTGAGCACATACATTTTTAATCCTAATTTTTTTTGTATCTTTTTTGAGTATGTGACCTGTTCTGTTTTCCGCTCTGTCCACCCCCAAATACACCGAAAATATGATGTAGCATCATTTCTCCCTGCAAAGGCACACTAAAAAAGGGGGGGAATTATACATATAAAAAAAGAGTTCTTATCTAGTAGAGATAGGAACTCATAGTTGTTTACAATACAGGGATATCTCCTACCTTAAAATATGTCATATAGAATCAACTTAGACCTCAGGTAAATAGACACCATCCGTCCAGCCTTGAACCCTGGATCCCAGACATAGAAACAGCACAGTTCTGAAGAACTGTGCAACAGCTGCAGGAAACAAATCCCATCCGAGACAGCCTTAATACTGCTAGAACACCAACAAGTGTCAGCTCTAATACGATATCTTTTTTTTTTTTTGGTTTTTGGGCCACACCCGTTTGATGCTCAGGGGTTACTCCTGGCTAAGTGCTCAGAAATTGCCCCTGGCTTGGGGGGACCATATGGGACGCCGGGGGATCGAACCGTGGTTCGTTCCTTGGCTAGCGCTTACAAGGCAGACACCTTATCTCTAGCGCCACCTTCCCGGCCCCTAATACAATATCTTGACATCGAGGAAAATGGAAACGACTTTACCTAAGAGCAGGTTACCCTACCTACCAGCTAACGACAAGACAAAATCAGAAGACTTGTCATCCACTGGTAGGTCCAAAAGCCAAGATCGCGAGTTACAGATGACTGGCTGCTAGAACCATGACCAGACTGTATATATCTTGGGACCAATAAAAAAGCCCTAGTCTAGGGTTTGAACTACAACCTGCACAACAGCCATGATCCCCAGTTCCAAAGGTCCGGCAGAGACAATTGTAACAGAATGGGGCTTCTGGATACACAAAGAAAGAGGCTATCCTAGGTGCCATCCTAGTTTTAGTGCAAAGACCAAGACCACCAACCACAGAAGATGGATTAAAATAACACTGAGGGAACAGAACTTCTAGAACCACAAAGACTGACTTCATCATAAGTCCCACCCCTGGATCTGTGCAGATACTGAGATCGATAGATAGAGAGGTCTGGTTGTATCACCTAGGATGGAACAGAAGTCTTCCAAACAACACAAAAGCACCACCTGGAGAGTAAAGGATCCTGAACAGAGTCTACAGTTGATCCCATGACAATATACTCCAAGGGCGGAGAAACCCCATATTTCTTAGGCCAAGTGAATTTCTTTTCGAATGACCCCAATATTTACTGTGCCAGGGCAGGAGGGAAAAAAACACAAAATATTGTTTATCTTTATATATTATTTTTTATCTTCATTTATTATTATTATTTTTATTTACCTATCTATTTTTGGTCAATTTCTTTGTTTTGGTGTGGTTATTGAAGCTGTTGCCCCCTTTTACACTTTTTTTTCTTTTCTTTCTTTATGTGCTCTGCCATGTTTCTTATCTCAAGACTGTGGCGGTTCTGTGTGTGTGTGTGTGTGTGTGTGTGTGTGTGTGTGTGTGTGTGTGTGGTGCTTTGCGTTATTGTTGGAGTCCTCACTGGATATTTGACACTTCTTTTTGTACTGGTGTTGTTTCAACTTTTTCTCCTTCGTGTCTCAAACCGATGATGAGAGCCTCTAGAAGAATTCTACTTATTTTCTGCGTATTAGACTTTTACCTGTTTATTACTTTTCTCTTCTTCAAACAAAACCACGTAACTTGAACTAGCTAGTCCTGCCCCCAGTTAGAGGGGGGAATAAGGGAGGCACCAGGACCAAACAGGTGCAAGACTACTAAGTAGTAGGCTAGATAAAGAGGGGACAACATATTCTGGCCGCCCTGGGGGTGAGGGAAGAGCATATGGGAGGTAGGACAAAAACAGAGGTATAGGGAGGACAAATTGATGATGGAAATCCCCCGATTTTATGGAAATATGTACCTAAAATATTATTGTCAACAATATGTAAGCCACTATGATCAAAATAAAAATTATATTAAAAAAACAAAAAACAAAAATAAAACAAACAAAAAACCAACCCAAAAAGCACCACAGCAATAAAGACAACAGCCAAACAATAACTATGGTCCCAAGATAAAAACCAAACAAAGCTCAAAACAAACAACAAAACAAAAACCATCAACAGCAATAACAAAAAAAATTGTGATTTTTTTTTGCATAGGTAAAATAAATATTGAGATTAGGAAGGGAGTTCCCCACTTTTTTTTTGCTGTCTGTGGATATATTTAATACCTACCATGGGCAATTTTTGAGCCTAGAGTCAGGAGTAACACCTGAGCACTTCCTAGATCCATGAGTAATATCTGAGCACTGTCAGGTGTGACCCAAAACAAAAACCAAAAAAAAACCAATGTAAGGGAGTTCCCTTGGCCTAAGAGATACAGGGTTTCTCTACCCTTAAAATATACTGTCATGGGAATAACCAAAGGCTCCGTACATGCTCTTATTCTCTCCCCTAGGTCCTTTGTAATATCTAGGAACTTTCCACTCAGTTGTGGATATAAAATCAGGCCTATGTAACTAGAGATCTTGGTATTTGCACAGGTCATAGGATGGAGCCTAGGGTGGAGTCTTTCTTTATGGTTCTAGAAGTTGCGTTTCATCAGTGTTGTTTTAATCAGTCTTTGTAGTCAGTGGTCTTGGTTTTTGTGCCAATCCTATGGCAAAGCCTAGGATAGAGTATTTCATTATTTCTCCAGAAGTTATGATCAGTTGTAGTGGTCTCAGTCAGGCTTTTGGAAATAGAGACCTTGGTTGCTCTACAGCTCGTAGGCCAAAGCCTAGACTAGGGTTGTTTAATTTTTTAGTTTTATTTTATTTTTTTGTTCCCAGGTTGGTTCTGGCCAGGAGTGATTTGTAAGGGTATAGCCAGGAGTAACCCTCGAGAGTCAATGGGTGTGGCCCAAAAACCAAAAGTTCAGGACAGACACAGGCTCAAAGGAAAAGGATGTAAAAAATTATACAAGCTACTAAAAACAAACAAAAGATGGGAAAGCTATATTTCTATCAGGCCAAATTGCATGCAACCTCAAGAAAGGGTTTATGACCAAGATGGACAAAGTAGTGATCAGAGAAGCAACAGACCAAGAAGTACTAACTCTGATCAACTTTTATGCATCAAACATAGAGCCAGCAATACACGTAAGGTTTTTTGCTCACAAACCTAGAGAAATATATGAATGGAAACATGACATAATGGGAGATTTCTGTATGCCATTATTGCTAATAAATAGATCCTTTACTTGAAACAATAGCAAAGATGCGAGACTTCACTAGACACTAGTAAAACTAGGACTAATGGAGCTATTCATGGCCTTTCATTCACAAAAATCTGAATACACATTCTTCTCAAGTGCATATGGAAGCTTCCCTACTTTTAAGACAAGTCTAACTTACATAAACTCACAAATTAAGAATTATACCAAACACACTGTCAGACTATAATTCCACAGAATTCAAGATTGATTGTAGAAGAAAATGTGGAGAAAAATCTAACACCTGGAGACTAAACAACATGCTCATCAACATCAGATGGATCAAACAGGAAATATAGAAATAGAGATTCCTTGAAACAAATGATAATAAAAAATTGCCAAAATATTCGAGGTACAACAAAAGCAGTAATTAGTGTGTAATTCATTAGAATACAGGCCTACAATAGGCAAGAAAAAAGCCAATATCTAGAACCTAATGGGACACCTTATATACAATGTTTCACGAAAATAAAACATCCTCTAAAAATAAGACCTACTATAGGTTTCGTCCTGGCTGAAATAGAAGGCATCCCCCAAAATAAGCACCCAAAGGCTCTCTGTCTGGGAGTGAAAATTAATTTACCATAAACTGGTTGCTAGGGCCACCCTGCCTGGCCTCTTGCAACCAGTGACGTAATTGAGAGTCAGGACACTGTACCATATATAGGTAATACATTTTCTTTCTTTTCTATTTTTAAAGGCAGGCAGATTGCCACATGCAGCGCCTCATTTGGATGTGTCTGGAGTCTTGGAAGCTTGACTACCCTACGTTCTTCTACAAATGGACCTTGAGAGCTTGTTTGGAGGTTCTAGCAGGGGATTGAAGCTACTCGTATTCCGTAGATGAAGGAACAATTTGTCTCTATTCGGGGAAGAACATCCTCTTTGAGAGAGCATGCAGCATCAGGAGGGATGCATATGAAGTGGTGAGAGAGGAAGGAGACCACTGCCTAGCCACTCAGATCAGCCAAATCAATCCTGGTGATCAATAGGGAGACATATGTCGCAGCCAGATCACCCTCAAGTCCCTTTATTTTCATTGAACAGTGTATATCTACTGTATTCTTCATGAAAAAAAATAAGACGTCTCCTGAAAATAGACCTAGCACACTTTTGGAAACAAAAATTGAAAAAAGACACTGTCTTAATTTCGGGGAAAGGAGTTATCTGAAGACCCAGAGCAAAGCAATCAAACACAAGCTGAAAAAAAGAAATTTAAAAAACCCTGAGCAGGGGCACAGTGATAGGAAATTTGCCTCATTGCTGCAAACTTGAACGCAGCTGGGTCTGATCCCTGGCACCCCATCTGGTCCCCTGAGCCTGCCAGGAGAATTTCTGAGTGCAAAGGAGAAATAACCCCTGAGTGCCACCCAGTGTAATAAAAAAACAAACTAAAACAAAACAAAACAAAAAAAACCAGAGCAGAAATAAAAATTACAGACCAAAAAAAAAAGTGAAATATTGGTGAGACCAGGAGATGGGCTTTTAACAAACAATAAATAAGATAGACAAACTGTTGGCAGACTCACAAGAATAAATGGAAAAATACTCAAATAAATTGGATCAGAAATGAAAGAGGAGAGATTAGAACAGAACCGCAAGAAATCCAAGACAACATGAGAGCTTAGTTTTTCCCACCTATCTCCATGAATTTACTTTGAACAATGGTGTTCAGTTAAGCTAGAGAACCAAAAAGAAATGGACAGATTTCTTGTAAAATATCACCTCCCCATATGAATTAGGAGGAAGCACAAGGCCTAACTAGGCCTATCACAAGAAAATTGAAACTTTAATAAAAAATCCCCAGGAATAAAATTGCAGGGCAAGATGAGTTTACAGGTGAATTTTATGAAACATTCAGAGAAGAGTTACCAAGTACCATCAATCCTAAGACTCTCCCAAAATACTGACAAGATGGGAATCCTCCAAATACTTTCTATGAGTATCATGCTCATTCCCAAAGTGTACAAAGATAATACCAAGAAAAACCTTCAGTCCAATCTCAGCAAACCGAATCCAACAACAGAAAAATAGATTAAACATGGTGGGGCCGAAGCAGTGGCGCAAGCGGTAGGGCATTTGCCTTACACGCACATAACCTAGGACAGACTGTGATTCATTCCCCCGATGTACCATATGGTCCCCCAAGCCAGGAGTAATTTCTGTGTACAGAGCCAGGAGTAAACTGATCATCACCAGATGTGGTGAAAAAACAAAAACAAGCAAAAAGATTACACGTGGTGTCCAAGAGTGTTTCATCCCAGGGATGCACGGATGGTTCAGGATATAATCAATCTACATCATACTGCACATTATTCAAAGGATAGAAAAAACATGACCATATGTATCAAAATAGAAAAGGCATTTGATACAATCTAACACCCATCGAAGAAAAAAAACCCTCAGCAAAACAGGTGCGTAAAGAATCAATCAAGATAATAAAAGCTGTCTATAAAAATCTCTCAGCCAGCATTATTCTTAATGGCAAAAAACTAAAACCTTTTCCACTAAGGTCAAGCAGTAAGAAAGTATGCCCACAGTCTCCACTTATTAAACATAGTATTCGAGTCCTACCAATTGGTGTCAGACAAGATGAGAAGAAAATTAAGGGAATTCAAATTGAAACAGAGGAAGTCAAATGATCTCTATTTGCAGAAAACATGATATATATTGAAGACACTAAAGAGTCCACACAAAAGCTCATAGAAACAATAAACCAATACAGCAAAGTGACTGCTACAAATCGATATGCAAAAGACAGTGACATTCCTTTATACAAATAACTCAGAGAAGAAAGAGTTCAAAGAGTCTATTTCATTGAAAACAATGTCTAAAACTATCAAGTACATAGGAATTAACCTGCCAAGAGCTATAGTATCAAAACGAATAAATGAAACTTCAAACTAAAAAGTTTCTCTATGCCAAAAGAACATGCATTCAAACTAGAAGAGAGCTAAGTGAATGGAAGTAATTTTCGCACTGAACACAACTGAAAAAGGTTTGATATCGAGGATATACAAAGTACTCACAAAAGTTTACTCCAAAAAGTAAAAACACCATCAAAAAATCATAAGAGAAAATGAACAGGTATTTCTATGAGGAAAACCAGAGATGACAACAGACACATGAAAAATTATTTATCATTACTTATCATTGGGGAAATCCCAATCTAGACAACAATGAAATGTTACACTTGTGAGGACGGCACACATTAAACGTTCTGTGAAAAATCTCTGCTGGCAGGGATGTGGTAAGAAAGGAACTCTCATCTCTGCTGGTGCGAATGCTGCCAGATGCAGCCCATATGAAAAACAGTATGGAGAGTTCCCACTAAACTCAAAACTGAACTGCTATAGGACTCAGAAATCCCTCTTTTGGGAATCTATACCCAGAATAAAAGACATTCACCCAAAAGGATGTATGTATACTGCTACTCATTGTAGCACACAATACAATAGCGAAGATTTGGAATCTACTTAGATGTCTAAACAGTCGGGTGGGTCATGAAGATACGTACATATATACAATGGAGTACTACAGAGCTGTGTGGAATGATTCTGTATGCAAGTTTCAGTAATAGGATGGAATTAGAAGGTATATATAAAGAAGTAAGCCAGAAGAAGGATAAATACTAAATGACGTCATGTATTATTTTTTTTTTTGTATTTTGGGGGGTCACACCTGGCAGTGCTCAGGGGTTACTCCTGACTCTATGCTCAGAAATTGCTCCTGGCAAGCTTGGGGGACCATATGGGATGCTGGGATTCAAACCATTGTCCTTCTGCCTGCAAGGCAAACACCCTACCTCCTTGCTGTCTCTCCGGCCCCGGCATTTGTGGTATTTAGAATAACTGCACTAAGATACACATCGTCTAATCCATACCTACCATCATTTTCTGCTTCTTAGGTAAAAGTGCAGCACACTCCTCAGGGATTACTCCCATTTATGTAGTTCTCAATTCCTCCTGGCTGGTAGTACAAGACCATATAGAGTGACAAAGACTGAGGCTGGGTTGGCACATGTAAGGCAAACACCCAACTCACCATAGTACTGCTATCCTGTCTTTCTGCGATATATATTCTGCATTTCTGTCTCCCTATTTTTTTTGGAGGGCCACACCCGGCGTTGCTCAGGGGTTACTCCTGGCTGTCTGCTCAGAAATAGCTCCTGGCAGGCACGGGGGACCCTATGGGACACCGGGTTTCGAACCAACCACCTTAGGTCCTGGATCGGCTGCTTGCAAGGCAAACGCTGCTGTGCTGTCTCTCTGGGCCCTAGATTCTGCATTTCTGTCTCCCTATTTTTATCCTAATTATCACTTCAGTGGGTGCTCTAACTACACTCACTGCTCTTAATGATAAGCTTCATAACGTGAGCTGGTACTTCTGAGTTCATCTCTATTATCTTTAAAAAGACTACCATACCATCTTTTAGTTTTCTCAAATTGCAAAGCTGAGTGGAACTTTTTTATGTACATAACTCTCCTTCTATATCATGGAACATTTAAAGACACACCTTAAGTAGCGTTTCATACACAGCACTCAGAAATTGTATTAGTGTGATTTAATTTCTAAAGATAAATTTACTCAACTGAGATATAGGGGCACTTAATTCAATGAGTTTACTTCATCCTTCATGCCATCCTATGATAAAATGTATTAATTTGGTTGGGTAGCACTTAGCTTGCAATTGAGGTGCCAGAGGCAAAATAAAATTGTGCATAGAAATACCTGTCAGGGGCCCGGAGAGATACCACAGCAGTGTTTGCCTTGCAAGCAGCCAATCCAGGACCAAAGGTGGTTGGTTCGAATCCTGGCATCCCATAGGGTCCCCCGTGCCTGCCAGGAGCTATTTCTGAGCAGACAGCCAGGAGGAACCCCTGAGCACTGCCGGGTGTGACCCAAAAACCAAAAAAAAAGTGTGACCTCTGTGGTACATTTACTGAACATGACACTTGTAAATTCAGCTAGGTTGCAAGGAAGTACAAGGTATCTTTTCTTCTCTCCATGTAATTAATATTGGGTCGTAGATATATGCTAAACTTTTTCATTCATGACCATTTGGGTAGCTCACACCCTGAACATTGCAAAAAGCATTAACATAGGTTCACATAATTTTTGATTTTTTAAATAAGTTTTAACTTTTTTTGATGCAAATGAAATTTCATTATTCACATTCTAAAACCACACGGCACACTGTTTTAGTTTGCACCTCCATTACACAAGGACCTTAAAATCCACGCCCATTACCTCTGGTTACTCAATTTATAGGACCAAGTCGATCAACTCTACGTATATCCTTGGTATGCTGATTTCTGTGATCTCTGTGTATTGTTCAACTAACATTACTTAGGCAGTGTCCAAGAACTGAATGCCATGCTCTATCATTCCTTACTTGATAAATGTCCAGATAGTTTTAATTGATTCTGTAATAGGCAGCATTACTGTTACAACGAGGGAGTATTATGTATCAAGATATGTACCTTTGCTTCTGCCTTTCTGAAACTAGAAACAATTAGCTTTCAGACAATTGAAGCATTTTCTTTACTAAATCTCTACACTCTTCAAGGAGACTTAACAGGGATTTTTATTTATCTTGGTTTTAGGGCCACAGCTGGTGACAGTCAGGGGTTATTTCTAACTATCCACTGAGAAATATTTCCTGCTTTGGGTTCTATATGGAATGGTGGGGATCTAACCAAGGTCCATCCTAGATCAGCGATGTGAAAGGAAAATGTCGTGTGGCTCCAGTTTTAACATGCATGCTCTTTAAATCTGTCTTCTGTGCCACACACCCCACTCGTTAACAGCCCTGTTCTCGTTAGCTTAAATGGCGATTTCCAAGAATCCTATGTACAACTAAAGTGTGAGATTTTGCTGCAAAAAAGATGTATATGATGAGTGATTAACTATATGAAATATGATATCAACTCAAGTGGAAGCTTCGTGTCCCAAATGTAGGGCATTCGACCACAGGGCCAAACAAACGTTGACGCAGGCAATAATGCACACATACTTAAAGGCGTAACACAAGATGAGAAACTCCCACATATAATACAGCTTCTAAGTTAAATAAGTCATGGAGAATGCCTGAGTTATTGCAAAGCAAAACAAATATACAAAAGGTTTTATTTACCAGGAGATATATTGCATTCAAGAATTCTTCCTAAGCCTAGGAATCAATTTATTAAGACTGTAACATGGTGATCAGAAATACTTAATCACGGACAGATTCTTTGGTGTGTTGAGATATGATCTCTGGCTGAAGCCTCGCCGACATCCCCTACAAACATGGGCTTCTCCCATGAATGTGTCCTCTGGTGTTTGATGAGACTTGACCTATCTCTGTAGCCTTGATCACACTCCCCACAAACATGGGGCTTCTCCCCTGTATGTGTACTATGGTATTTGATTAGAGTTGAGCTATCTCTGAAGCTTCGACCACACTCCCCACAAACATGGGGCTTCTTTCCTGTGTGTGTCCTCTGGTGTCTGAATAGTTTTGACCTCTCACTGAAGCCTCACCCACACTCCCCACAAACATGGGGCATTCTCTTGTGTGTATCCATTGGTGTGTGATGAGAGTTGAGATATATCTGAAGCTTTGCCCACATTCCCTACAAACATGGGGCTTCTCTACTGTATGTGTCCTCTGGTGTCTGACGAGAATTGACCTATAACTGAAGCCTTTCCCACATTGCCTACAGACATGGGGCTTCTCTCCTGTGTGTGTACTCTGGTGTTTGGTGAGATTTGACCTCTGACTAAAGCCTCGCCCACAGTCTCTGCAAACATGGGGCTTCTCTCCAGTGTGTATCCTTTGGTGTATGATGAGACTTGACCTATGAATGAAGCCTCGCCCACATTGCCTACAAACATGGGGCTTCTCTCCTGTGTGTATCCTTTGGTGTGTGATGAGATTTGACCTCTGATTAAAGCCTCGCCCACACTGC
Organism: Suncus etruscus; assembly: GCF_024139225.1. Classification (NCBI taxonomy): domain Eukaryota; kingdom Metazoa; phylum Chordata; class Mammalia; order Eulipotyphla; family Soricidae; genus Suncus; species Suncus etruscus. Next base: position 137,547 of record NW_026060329.1, on the reverse strand, counting down.
CTACAAACATGGGGCATCTCTCCTGTATGTGTACTCTGGTGTGCGATGAGATTTGACCTCTGACTAAAGCCTCGCCCACATTCCCTACAAACATGGGGCTTCTCACCTGTGTGTGTCCTCTGGTGTTTGGCGAGATGTGACCTCTGACTGAAGCCTCGCCCACACTCCCCACAAACATGGGGCTTCTCTCCTGTGTGTATCCTTTGGTGTATGATGAGATGTGACCTATCATTGAAGCCTCGCCCACACTCCCCACAAACATAAGGCTTCTCTCCTGTGTGTATCCTTTGGTGTCTGACGAGATGTGACCTACGATTGAAGCCTCGCCCACACTGTGCACAAACATGGGGCTTCTCTCCGGTGTGTAGTCTTTGGTGTGTGATGAGACTTGACCTATGAATGAAGCCTCGCCCACATTCCGTACAAACATGAGGCATCTCTCCTGTATGTGTACTCTGGTGTGCGATGAGATTTGACCTCTGACTAAAGCCTCGCCCACATTCCCTACAAACATGGGGCTTCTCACCTGTGTGTGTCCTCTGGTGTTTGGCGAGATGTGACCTCTGACTGAAGCCTCGCCCACACTCCCCACAAACATGGGGCTTCTCTCCTGTGTGTATCCTTTGGTGTATGATGAGACGTGACCTGTGACTGAAGCCTCGCCCACACTCTGCACAAACATGAGGCTTCTCTCCTGTGTGTATCATTTGGTGTGTGATGAGATTTGACCTAAGACTGAAGCCTCGCCCACACTCTGCACAAACATGGGACTTCTCTCCTATTTGTATCCTTTGGTGTCTGATGAGACTTGACCTATGACTGAAGCCTTGCCCACATTCCCTACAAACATGGGACTTCTCTCCACTGTGTGTCTTCTGCTGTGTGATAAGTTTCGACTTTTGACTAAAGCCTTGCCCACACTCCCTCAAATCATGAGGCTTCTCTTCTGTGTGTGTCTTCTGGTGTATTGCATTTGATACAAGAGTGAAATCTTTTCTAGGCCTCACATTCTTATCTCTTAAAAATCTTATTATTCCTAATCCTTGACCTAATTTACCCGTGTCCTCTGGGTTTAATGTATGCCAGGTGCTAGTTTTTTCCTCATTTGAAATCTCATGTTTATTAGAGCTCCCTATTTGACTGTAACATAATCTAGATAAGGCAGTTGAAATATTTTTATCTAAAGGTATGGAGCTTTCTTTGTGCTTTTGACTGTCAAGTATGTCATTTCTAGTTTTGTCATTGTAAGTATTAGAAAGTATTTGCCATTGGTTCTGATTCCGAGGATAGGAGTTCTCTGATGAAGCTTGCTCTCTTGGCAATGCTCCTGGGACTATCCAAGAGGGATGAATTGGGTTCATGTGATGATTAAGGAAGTTCTGATTGGAGAAATTCCGTGACCAGAAGGGACATGGGTAGATTTCTGGCTTTGGTTCTGCTGAAAGAAGAATTTGGTCAGAGTAGAATTGACAAGGCTTTCTGGAACATAGCTCTGTCTCCTGGTAAATTCTGTTCTCATGGCTTTCCTTATTTTGTGGATAAAGCAAGATAAGACTTCCTATTCTTAAATATTCCAATTCCTTTTTTTGGAATTATATGATATTACGCAGAGTTTCCCACAACTTATTCCTTGCTCTGGGATATGGGTTCACTCCCTGTATGTTGGTACCTAACAGTATGTTTTATCTTACCATTTATAATTATTCTAACTTTTAAAGTTAACGAACTCCATATTCAAAATATTTTATTAGTTTTTGGGCTCAGCATTATGGGCAGTGAATGGGAGCAAGACAGTTTCTGCACCAATGATCTTGGAGCAAGACGCCCCACTCCAGGGCCCCCATTTCACACAGGCCCACAATGTTCCACTCCGAATCCATGACTTCCTACCAAGAACATCATTCCACACTCACCTGAAAACATGCCCCTTGGCAGCCTCTCCAGGATTCCATCCTCCAGCCAGGAGATCAGCAAAGGTTTCACCTTGCAATGCCCTGCCCAGAAGAGTATTTTCTGGGGTTAGATAATGGGAAACGAACTGAAGCATGAGTCTAAGGTTCTATTGAAAGCTGACAAGCCATAGGACAGATGAGAATGTGCTCTCAATATGCATATTTGCTATTGCACAGATGAGATCAGATTGCAATGAAATCAAGAGTCTAATGGAGGGGGCCGGATAGATAGCATGGAGGTAAGGAGTTTGCCATTCATACAGAACGTCAGTGGTTCAAATCCTGGCATCCCATAGACACATTTTATACAATCAGTTCAATAGATCAATTTCTTGAATATCCTGAAACTCCAGCATACTAATCCATTAAAAGAAAACTGAGAAAACAAAAAAAGACTCCTGAACCTAGGAATATGGAGAGAAATCCTGGAAAATTTCCAAGTCCACCAATATGCCTTACAGATGAGGATCGAAAATAAATTCTTAATGTTTTAGCAATAAATAAAGAAGTTACTAGCCAGCAAACTAAGAAATCTAAAGCTGGGAAGAAAAAAATAAAAAATATCCTAACTCTGGACAATTCAACTAACACCAAGAACTCTTTTGGAAAATGAGACTGCATAAAAATAAACCTGAAGGACTAAAAAACATGTCAGCAAACCACTATGGCTAGAATTACAAGGTAGAAAATCACATTGACAAACTTGAAGACAAACTACAAACCAGAGCTGATTAAAGAAGTCAAAAAAGAAAGGAGAGCTGGGGGGCGGATCGGTGGCACAAGCAATAGGGTATTTGCCTTGCAAGTGCCTATCCTAGAAGGAACTGTGGTTCGATGAACTGTGGTTCGATCCCCCAGTGTCCCACGTGGTCAAACAAAGCTGGAGCGATTTCTGAGTGCAGAAACAGGAGTAATCCCAGAATAATGCCGGGTATGACAAAAAAGGAAAAAAAATAGGGCTAGGGAGATAGACTGTGGTAAGCAATTTCCCTTTCAAGTGGCTGACCCAGGACCCACAGTGATTCAAATCCCATATGGTCCCCTGTACCTGCCAGAAGTGATTACTTAGCAGAGAGCAGGAGTAACTCCCGAGTGCTGCCGGGTGCAGTACAAAATCCAAACAGAGAGAGACAGAGAAAAAGCAGTGAAACAAATTGAAGGGTACTTAATGAACAAACAGAGACATAATCTCCAATTTATAGAAATAACAGGTGAGAGGAAAATGGGAAAAGAGAAGAACAAGGAGTAATAGCAGATAACTTTCCTACTCTCTGAAAAAAGACTTCTGTACAAATGAAGTGGGGAAAAGAGAGCTAAGCAAGAGAGCCCCAACAGAACACAAACAATACATATATAGATCAAAACAAAAAAATAAACAGTGACATAGATTGAATCTTTAAAGGACTTAAGAAGAAACACTTTAAGTAGAAAGAAAGGACATACGAAACAAATCATCTCCCATTTCAAACAATGCAAGCAAGGAAAGGAAGGTTGACCTAATTTCTACTGAATAAGGTAAGTTTTCAGGGTCCGGAGCAGTGGCGCTAGAGGTAAGGCATGTACTGTTGGGGTGTTTCACCTTATTTTTCTCCTTCGTCTCTCAAACCAATGATGAGAGCCTAAGGATTCCGCCCATTTTCGGCATATTAGACTTTTACCCCAGTTTATTACTTTTCTCTTCTTCAAACAAAACCACATTAACTTGAACAATCTAGTCCTGCCTCCCAGTTAGAGGGGGAAATAAGGGAGACACCAAGACCAAACAGGTGCAAGACGACAGAGGGGACCACATTTTCTAGCAGCCCCGGGGGTGAGGGAGGAGGATTTGGGTGGTAGGACAAAACGGTGGTGTAGGGAGGACAAATCAGTGATGGGACCCCCCCTGATTTTATGTAAATATGTACATAAAATATTATTGTCAACAATATGTAAACCACTATGTTCAAAATGAAAATTATATTAAAAAATAAAAGACACGGGGCCGGGTAGGTGGCGCTGGAGGTAAGGTGTCTGCCTTGCAAGCACTAGCCAAGGAAGGACCGCGGTTCGAACCCCCGGCGTCCCATATGGTCCCCCCCAAGCCAGGGGCGATTTCTGAGCACATAGCCAGGAGTAACCCCTGATCGTCAAACGGGTGTGGCCCAAAAACCAAAAAAAAAAAAAGACACAGAGTGGCAAAACGGGTCAAAAAGATGAATCCAACATTCTGCTACCTACAAAAAACACGCCTGAATAGTCAGAACAAACAGACTCAAAATCAAAGGCTCGAGGAAAATCATCCAAGCAAACAACACCCTTAAAAGGCTGGGGTGGCCATATTATTATCTGATGACACCACCTTTATCCTCAGAAAAGTGGTAAGGGACAAAGATGGACACTAATCAAGGGATATGTGCAACAGGAAGAATTCAGACTATAAAACATATATGCAACCAATGAAAGACTAGCAAATTATCTAGTACAATTACTGACAACTCTGAAAGATATCAATAACAACACAATAATTGTGGGAGACCTCAACACGGCCCTATCAACACTTGATAGGTCAACCAGACTGAAACCAAACAAAAACATACTAGCCCTGAAAAGAGTAATGGAAGAAAGAGGACTAGTAGATACTCCATCCCAAAAAAACTGGATACAAATTCTTCTCCAATGTACAAGGGTCCATCTCCATGATAGAGTACATGCTGACACATAAAACATACCTCCACACAATCAAGAGAATAAAAAACTTGCAGGCTACCTTTGCTGACCACAAGGCTCTGAAATTAGATGTGAACTACAAAGGCACACAAAAGAAAAACTTTAACAACTGGAAATTAAACACCCTGCTACTGAACAAAACAGTAGGTCTGAGATGACATCAAAGAGGAAATCAAAACTTCCCTGGAAACAAATGATAATGAAGACACAAACTGCCAGAATCTATGGGACACAGCAAAAGCAGTCCTGGGAGGAAAATTTATAGCCCTCCAAGCACACATCAGGAAGGAAGAAGGGGCAAACCTGAATAATTTAATGACACAGCTCATAAAATTAGAAAATGACCAACAAGAGGAACCAAAATTAGGGAGACAGAAGGAAATAAAAAAGCTGAGCAGAAATCAACGAAGTGGAAAACCAAAAAACAATCCAGAGGATCAACGAAAGCAGAGTTGGTTCTTTGAAAAAATAAACAAGATTGATAGACCATTGGCAAAATTCACAAAGAGAGAGAAACCTGATAACCCGTATTAAAAATGAAAGGGGGGGGCCAGCAGAGATAGCACAGTGATGTTTGCCTTGCAAACAGCAGATCCAGGACCTAAGGTGGTTGGTTCGAATCCCGGTGTCCCATACGGTCCCCCGTGCCTGCCAGGAGATATTTCTGAGCAGACAGCCAGGAGTAAACCCCTGAGCAACGCCGGGTGTGGCCCAAAAACCAAAAAGAAAAAAAAAAAGAAAAAGAAATGAAAAGGGGGAGATCATGACAGATATTGCAGAGATCCAAAGGGTAATCAGAAACTACTTTGAGAAACTTTATGCTGCTAAACATGAGAACCTTGAAGAATGGGAAACTTGAACACTTATAACCTTCCACATTGAAGTAAGGAGGATGTAGCATACCTGAACACCCCCATCACTACTGAGGAAATTGAAACTGTAATCAACCATCTGCCCAAAAAGAAAATCCCAGGCCCAGATGGATTTCCTAATGAATTCTTTCATATCTTTCAACAAGAGCTACCACAAGTCCTAGCCAGGCTCTTCCATGAAATTGAAAAAACAGGAACACTCCCAAAAAGCTTTTATGAAGCCAACATCACCTTGATTCCGAAACCAGACAGAGATGCTGCCACATAAGAAAATTACAGACCAATATCCCTGATGAATGCTGATGTAATGATCTTCAACAAAATCCTGACAAATAGGATCCAATGCATCATCAAGAAGATCATACACTACAATCAAGTAGGTTTCATCCTGGGAATGCAAGGATGGTTTAACATCTGTAAATTTATCAACATCATACACAACATCAACAACAAGAAAAATAAAAATCACATGATCATATCAATAGACACCCATTTTTGATCAAAACTCTCAGCAAGACGGGAATGGAAGGAACCTTTCTCATTCTAGCTGAAGCCGTCTACAACAAGCCAATGGCAAATATTATCCTCAATGGAGAAAAACTAAAAGCCTTTTCTCTAAATTCAGGTACAAGACAAGTCTGTCCGCTCTCACATCTCCTCTTCAACATAGTACTGGAAGTTCTTGCTATAGCAATCAGGCAAGAAAAAGATATCAAGGGAATCCAGATAGGAAAGGAAGAAGTCAAGCTCTCACTGTTTACAGATGACATGATAATCTACTTAGAAAACCCTAAAGCGGGCCTGGAGAGATAGCACAGCAGTGTTTGCCTTGCAAGCAGCCGATCCAGGACCAAAGGTGGTTGGTTCAAATCCCGGTGTCCCATATAGTCCCCCATGCCTGCCAGGAGCTATTTCTGAGCAGACAGCCAGGAGTAAACCCTGAGCAACGCTGGGTGTGTCCCAAAAACCAAAAACCAAAAAAAAAAAAAAAAAAAAAAAAAAAAGAAAACCCTAAAGACTCTACCAGAAAGCTTCTGGAAACAATAGACTCATATAGCAAGGTGGCAGGCTACAAAATCAACACACAGAAATTAATGGCCTTTTATACACCAATAATGATAGGGAAGAGAAGGAAGTCAAGAAGGCAATTCCATTTACAATAGTGCCACACAAACTCAAGTATCTTGGAGTCAACTTGACCAAAGATGTGAAGGACCTATGCAAAGAAAACTGTAAGCCCTGCTCCAAGAAATAAGAGAGGGCACACGAAATGGAAACACATACCCTGCTCATGGATTAGCAGGATTAACATCATTAAAATGTCAATACTGCCCAAAGCATTATACCGATTTAATGCGATCCCCTTAAAAATACCCGTGACATGGGGCCGGGTAGGTGGCGCTGGAGTTAAGGTGTCTGCCTTGCAAGCGCTATCCAAGGAAGGACCGCGGTTCGATCCCCCGGCGTCCCATATGGTCCCCCCAAGCCAGGGGCGATTTCTGAGCACATAGCCAGGAGTAACCCCTGAGCGTCAAACGGGTGTGGCCCAAAAACCAAAAAAAAAAAAAATACCCGTGACATTCTTCAAAGAAGTGGATCAAACACTTATGAAGTTCATCTGGAACAATATACACCCTGGAATAGCTAAAGCACTCCTAGGGAAAAGGAAGATGGGAGGCATTACTTTCCCCAACTTTAAACTGTACTACAAAGCAATAGTTATCAAAACAGCATGGTATTGGAATAAAGACAGACCCTCAGATCAGTGGAATAGGGTTGAGTTCTCAGGCATTGTCCCCCAGACATACAATTACCGAATTTTTGACAAAGGAGGAAGAAATCCTAAGTGGAGCAGGGAAAACCTCTTCAACAAGTGGTGCTGGTAGAACTGGTTAGCCACTTGCAAAAAAGCGAGCATACACCCCCAGTTAACATCATGTACTAGGTAAAATTCAAATGGATTAAAGACCTTGATATCAGACCTAATACCAAATAGAATAATGCGTCAGTGAAACAATCCATGACATTGAGACTAAAGGCATCTTCAAGGAGGAAACTGCACTTTCCAAACAAGTGGAAGCAGAGATCAACAGATGGGAATACATTAAATTGAGAAGCTTCTGCACCTCAAAAGAAATAGTGCCCAGGATACAAAATTTACTCACCGAGTGGGAGAAACTATTCAGGGGCAGATCCTGGCTTCCGGTTCTCTATCCATCCACTCTTGAGCTGGAGGCTAGCTCTAGCAGCATGGGGTTTGGGGAGACCCCATGTGGAAGGCCTTCTCTCTAACTTGGGTGCGCTGGGAGCCATGATAGGCCCCCAGCCTTCCCCTCTTCTGCCCCCGGCCTCCAGGCCTTCTGGGTTTCAGCCCAGGAGGCCAGCAATGGTGGGTCTTAACTTGGTGTGTGCTGAGATTTGCTGGGTTGTGCTAAGTTTGTCACTGGCAATTTCTGACCAGTCCACATATGGAAAACTTCTCATAATTAAAAAAAAAACAAAAATAAAAAAACAAAGAAATAGTGCCCAGGATACAAGAGTTACCCACCGAGTGGGAGAAACTATTCACCCAATACCCATCAGATAAGGGGCTAATATCCAAAATATATAGGGCACTGACAGAACTTTACAAGAAAAAAAAACACCAGGAGAGATGAAGTCATTAAATTTTCCTACACATGGATGTACATGGAATCTATCATGCTGAGTGAAATAAGTCAGAGGGAGAGAAAGAGATGCAGAATAGTCTCACTCATCTATGGATTTTAAGAAATATAAGTCATTTTTGCAACAATCCTGAGACAGTGAGAGAAAGGCTGGAACTTCCAGCTCACTTCATGAAGCTCACCACAAAGAGTGGTGAGTGCAGTTATAGAAATATCTGTACAGAGAACTACCATAATCATATGAATGAATGAGGGAACTGGAAAGCCTGTCTGGAGTACAGGTGGGGGTGGAGTAGGATGGAGGGAGATTGGGGACATTGGTGTTGGGAAAGTTGCATTGTGAAGGGGGTGTTCTTTACATAACTGAAAGCTAATCACAATCATATATGTAAACAAGATGTTTAAATAAAGAAAAAGTTTCGAAAAACAAACGAAGAAACACTGCAACGCACTCAAACTTCCGGAGAAAGTAAAAAAAAAGAATATAGAGAGAAATCCTGGCAAATGTACAAGTCCACCATTATGCATGAACCTTATAGAGGAGAATCTAAAATAAACACAATGTTTTAGCAAAGAAATAGAGGTTACTAGCTAGCAAACTTTAAGAAATTTAAAGCTGGGGCCGGGCGGTGGCGCTAAAGGTAAGGTGCCTGCCTTGCCTGCGCTAACCTTGGACGGACTGCGGTTCGATCCCCCGGCGTCCCATATGGTCCCCCAAACCAGGAGCAACTTCTGAGCACATAGCCAGGAGTAACCCCTGAGCGTTACTGGGTGTGGCCCAAAAACCAAAAAAAAGAAATTTAAAGCTGGGCCCGGAGAGATAGCACAGCGGCGTTTGCCTTGCAAGCAGCCGATCCAGGACCAAAGGTGGTTGGTTCGAATCCCGGTGTTCCATATGGTCCTCCGTGCCTGCCAGGAGCTATTTCTGAGCAGGCAGCCAGGAGTAACCCCTGAGCACCGCCGGGTGTGGCCCAAAAACCAAAAAAAAAAAAAAAATTTAAAGCTGGGAATAAAAACAGAAAAAAAGTAATCTAAAGCTGGACAATTCAACCAACTCAAAGAACTCTTTTGGAAAATGAGACTCCATAGAACTGAAATTGAAGGACTGAAAAACATGTCAGCAAACCACCATGGCTAGAATTACAAGGTAGAAAATCGCATTGAAAGTCTTGAAGACAAATTACAAACCAGAGCTGATTGAAGAAGTCAAAAAAGAAAGGAGAGCTAAGTGGAAGCGGTGGCTCAAGTAGTAGGGCGAATTCCTTGCAAGCGTCTAACCTAGGCAGGGCAGTGGCTCGATCCCAGGTGTGCCATATGGTCAATCAAAGCTGAGGTAATCTTTGAGCATCATCGGATGTGCCATTTTAAAAAGGAAAGGGAAGGAAGGAAGGAAGGAAGGAAGGAAGGAAGGAAGGAAGGAAGGAAGGAAGGAAGGAAGGAAGGAAGGAAGGAAGGAAGGAAGGAAGGAAGGAAGGAAGAAAGAAGGAAGGGAGGGGGGGAAGGAGGGAGGGAGGGAAGGAAGGAAGGAAGGAAGGAAGGAAGGGAGGAAGGAAGGAAGGAAGGAAGGAAGGGAGGGAGGGAGGGAGGGAAGGAAGAAGGAAGGAAGGAAGGAGGGAAGGAAGAAGGAAGGAAGGAAGGAAAGGAAAGGAAAGGGAAGGAAGGAAGAAAGGAAGGAAGGAAGGAAGGGAGGGAGGGAGGGAGGGAAGGAGAAAGGAAGGAAGGAAGGAAGGAAAGGAAAGGGAAGGAAGGAAGGGAGGGAGGAAGGGAAGGAGAAAGGAAGGAAGGAAGGAAGGAAAGGAAAGGGAAGGAAGGAAGGAAGGAAGGAAGGAAGGAAGGAAGGAAGGAAGGAAGGAAGGAAGGAAGGAAGGAAGAAAGGAAGGAAGGAAGGAAAGGAAAGAAAAGGAAAGGAAAGGAAGGAGAAAATGAGGGAGGGAGTGTCAGGAGAGATACAGGTGACTAATTCAGGAGATCATGGCTCAATATCTAGCAACCCATCTGGTTTCCTAAGACTACTAGGAGGGATTTCTGAGTACAGAACCTGGAGTAACCCCTGAACGCTGCCAGGTGTGACCCCAAAATCAAACGAAAAAAGATAGCACTAGAGAGATAGCATAGTGGTAAGACATTTTCCTTGCAAGTTGCTGACCCAGGCCCATTGGTGGTTCAAATCCTGGGATTCCATTTGGTGCCCCACGGCTGCCAGGAGTGATTTCTTAACAGAGAGCAAGAATAACCCCCTGAGGGCTGCCAGGTGTGGCCCAAACACCCCCAAGAAGAGAGAAAACAGTTGAACAAAATGTAGGGTGCTTAATTAACAAAGAGAAAGAATCTCCGATTAATAGGAATATCAGATGAGAGGAAAATGGGAAAAGAGAAGAATTAGGTATAAGGTAGATAATAGCAGCTAACTTTCCTACTCTCTGAAAAGAGGCTCCTGTACAAATCTAAGTGCCATAAAGATAGCTAAACAAAACTGCCTGACAGAACATGAACAGACATATTAGTCCAAACAAATGAAAAACAGAGATCAAATCTTTAAAGCGATAACAAAGTAAGGAAGAAGCACCTTAAGTACAAAGAAAGGACATATGAATCAAAACAGATCTCCCATTTGAAACAATACAGGGAAGAAAAGGAGGAATGACATAATTTCTACTGAATAAGAGAAAATTTCAACCTGGCGATCACTATCATGTGAACCTATTATTTCCATGGGAGGGCGGGTCAAAAACATTCTCAAACAAGAAATATCCCTCAGAATATAGTGCTAAACAAACCAATTCTCTTTTTCTTTTAATTCACAAATTTGCATGTCATCCTTGAGCAGGGTCCATGTTAATCTTCTCTTCCAATTTTAGTATATGTGCTGCTGAAGGGAGCACATAACCAACTCATTCTAAATGAACTACTCAAGGAGCAATGACAAAAACCTAATCCCCAATTGTAACAACAGTCCTACAAATAGAATGGCAAAATAGCCTTTTCTGTCAAAAGTTTCCTTAAATGTCAATGAACTAAAGTCTCCCATCAGAAGGCAGAGTAGTGGGTTGAATCAGAAAATAAAATCCTGTCACCTGATGCCTGCAGAAAATACAATTCAAAGTTCAGGATAGACACAGGCTCAAAGGAAAAGGATGGAATACAATGATACAAGCTACTGGAAAACAACGAAGGCTGAAACAGTCATATTGATAGCAGAACAAATTGCATGCAATCTCAAGAAAGTATTTAAAGACAAAGATGAGCACTAATTATTGATCCTACGAGCAACAGACCAAGAAGTACTAACCCTGATCAACTTTCATGCATCAAACATAGAGCCAGCAATATATCTAAGGCTTTTGCTCACAAACCTAAAGAAACATGAATGGAAATGTGATATAATAGGAGATTTTTGCATTCCATTATTGCCAATACAGATCCATTACCAGGGGTCCTCAAACTTTTTAAACAGGGGGCCAGTTCACTGTCCCTCAGACCATTGGAGTGTCTGATTATAGAAAAAACAAAACTTATGAATGAATTATTATGTACACTGCATATATCTTATTTTGAAATGAATAAACAAAACAGGCATTTGATAAAATCTAACACTCACTGAAGAAAAATACCCTCAGCCGAACTGTTGTGTAAAGAATCTTCAGCAAGGGGGCCGGCGGTGGCGCTAAAGGTAAGGTGCCTGCCTTGCCTGCGCTAGCCTTGGACGGACCGCGGTTCGATCCCCCAGTGTCCCATATGGTCCCCCGGTGTCCCATATGGTCCCCCAAGCCAGGAGCAATTTCTGAGCACATAGCCAGAAGTAACCCCTGAGCGTTACCGGGTGTGGCCCAAAAACCAAAAAAAAAAAAAAAAAAAGAATCTTCAGCAAGATAATAAAAGCTATGTATGAAAATCTCTCAGCCAGCATTATTCTTAATGGCAAAACACTAACATCTTTTCCACGAAGGTCAAGCATTAGGAAAAGTATGTCCAGTCTGCACTGTCATTAAACATAATGCCATAATAGACTGACACTCCAGTGATAATTCACTCAGTAGGTTTTGCAATTTATTTTCAACTAAACCTAGATTACTATTGCCATATATCATAATGCCCATGTTCACAGTTTGCTTTCTGGATAGAAACTTAGATGCTCAATACCCATTATGATTGTTTTAAAAATGCTCTATGCACAATCTAACCCAAAAAACACTTTCGTCAACAAAGTTTACCCTCACCAATGATAATATTACTTGAAATTGAAAAATTTTCCATCTGACCTGTCAGTTTGGTATTATTTAAGAACTCTGACCTGTACCACCCAGATCAGTTTTTCAACTGCAGCCCATGGATTGATCTTCATTGTCTATATATGTGAGTGTGTGTGTGATGGCTACCTCTATGTCTAGTGTCCACCTGCATTGTACATGCCTACTTTATAAACAGTCCTTCCTTTTTTATAAATATAACTATTCCCCGACCATGGTTAACACTTTACAAATCCTTCTGAATCCGTTTGTTCTCTCACTCTGATCTGTTATTTCTCTCTATTTAATCCTTCTCATCCTCAGCCCTAATGCTGAGGAAATGGAACATTCTCCTCCTCGAACCTGCATCAAGCCAGCTCCCAAAGCAAAAGGACAGCTAGAAGATGCAGCTGTCACAGCTGATTTGCTCTTGACAGCCCTTTTCTTCCACATCCCTTTTCTGTGGACTGCTGCAAACTACCTGATTCTGTTTTTGAGAGACCTTTAGATGGAGGACATTACACTGTTGGGAGCCTTTTTTCAAACTCCACAAGGCCAGTCAGACACTGAAGCTGTGTTCTGAATTTTATTCCTTGCCTAGAGTATTTGAAAAGACTTAAAAAGAATGGGTGTATTTTTTGTGTCTTCTTTAGATACAATATCCTTATTAGGTATAATTTGTATTATATAGATGTAGCTATCCCCATCCTTTTTAGAATTTGTTTAGTAGAAAATTCTAAAAGGTAAGATTCAAGTCAAACTCTCCCTGGCCAGGGAGAGGATGCAAGGAATTGGGAAACATGCTCTGTTTGCAGGGACATCTGTATGCAGGGACATCATCACTGCCCAATATAATGCCCCAGGAAGCACTGGGAGAACCTCAGGATGTGCTATTGCATGGTACTTTGAAATCATGGAAAGAAATTAAGTGACTTTTCAATGCTGTCGTCTCATTACGATTGAAAGAATAGTAAAGACATGAACATATAACAATAAAGAAGGACAAGCCAAGAATCATCACAAATACCCAAAATGATCTCCCAAACCTGACAGGACTGAGCAGAGTCTAGAATAAGTTTGAGCACTCCCAGGTGAGGCTAAGATCCCATGACTCTTGTGCTTTTGGCCAAACTCACAGTGATCAGGGACGAATACAATCTGTGCTCATGGAGGACTTCTGGAAGACTTAGGGGAACATATGCACAGCCGGGATGAAACCCAGTATGCCACAGGTATGGCAAACCCTGACAAAATGTATGATTTTTCTGGTCACTGAAGAAATTTAAAAACAGAAAGTTGGACTCATCTGAAAAATAAAGTCAGGACCTGGAAGGTTGAAAATAAGGAGACAACTTGACTTGGGCTATGCAGAATCACTTCCCCTGTTGGAACCAGATCCAGCCAGATCCTGGCACCTCCTTGTCACCCCAGGATATAGCCCACAGCAGTGACCCCCGAAGCTCTCACCTACGGCCCGCAGATGCCCATATATCTCCAGCATCACGTCTCGGTAGAGCTTCCGCTGAGAGGCATCCAGGCACAGCCATTCCTCCGGGGAGAAGATCACAGCCACCGCAGGGAAGGAGACCATGTCCTAAGCACAGACAGAGGAGTTGAGGGCCAAGGTTCATTCAGGGCACTGGGGAGAGAACAGGAATTCGCAGTGCCAAAGAGTGACTCAGGGACTTTACCTTCTGTCCTCTTGAGCACCCACCCTCCAAGTGCCTCTCTAAATGGGCACCTAAAATGGAAGGTCACCAGCCATTATGGTAGAGAGCCAGATCTGTGAACATGATATGCAGACTGTATTCTAGAATATACATGGCAAGTGTTGGTTGCCGATATCACACATGGCTTATATCTGCACTAGATTCACTGAACACTCTTGGCTTAAATGCCTGACTACAAAGGCAGAGGAGCTCAAAGAGCAACTCTTATTGTGGTCCAAAAGGTTAGTACACACTAATCCCTACTGCCTCCAGAGACCACTGCCCAGGAAACAAGCAGCAAGAAGGTAAATGGAGGGTCTGCTGAGTGAACCAAACCTGTGCTTAGGGTTATTAACACTCACAGTTCACTCCAAGCAAATCTGTTCCAGTGGATGTAAAAACACCTGAATCCCAGCAACTATGGCTTCCAGAAGAAAACTTTGCTCCTGTTTCCCCATTAGAACTACAAACCACAAGACTGTAACAAGGAGCCTTTAGAAATGCAACTGGTTTACTGAGGAGAAATGTGGCTGCACAAAGGAGCCTGACTGCAGAGTGAAGGACAAAAGAGCTGAGCATGTCCTGACCTCAGCAATAGTGCCATGGAGGGCACAGAAAGGGACAACCTGGGGTCAATCTCAGGCACAGGCTAGTGCCCCCTGAAGTCCCCAGGTGTGAGCCCTCTGTATAGACTCAAGGAAAGGCCTTGAGCACAGCCAAATGGCTCAAAATTTTATAGAAAACAAAACAAGCAGATACATGGCAAGTACCAAGCAACCAAAACCAAAACCAAACCAAAACACATAGGGAAGTGCATGTATAGAAATAGACATTGCGGTGTTCTAATCAGGGTTCTAGAATAATGGATCCCAGGGAGAGACTGTCAGACACGCATGCAGAATTCTGAGTGAATATGTAAACTTGGGCACAGAGATCGTCCTGGCATAGAAGCAGCAGCCAAATACAAGATCATTGTGTGGAACAAGAAGACTATCTGCTTCATACTCGTCATGGAAGGTGCTATCCTAGGCTGAATACATAACAGCCTATATTTCCACCCCCCTCTGCTAGAGGATATGATTTCAGAGGGCAGACCCAGGAAATTTTCTTTCAGTTGTTGTCATCAAATAGAAATAAATCAGATTTTCTCAGATAAGGCAGGAATAATGTACCATCGCAAAATCATAGGCTCAAGTCTCCTTCCTCACCAACGTCCAGGACCATATTACCAGGAGCTCAACACTGGAACCTGGCATCCAAAGGTTCTTAGACCTGCCAGGGTTAACCCAGAACACTGAGTCCCGAGAAGGGCCTAAGTACCAAATGGCCTTGCCAGAAATAAAAACCTAAGACAACAAACCAAGATAAAAGTGGCCTTAACCTGCAGAGATCAGAGTCCCTGCTAGGTGTGCCAGGAGCCACAGTGCATCCCTAGACCCTTCCAAGTATATCTTGGGCACACAAACCCTTTGGGATTTTGCACTTTTTGTCCCCCTCCCCGTCCTTCATAGAGCCCTTACCTGCGGACAGTGAGATCCCATCTTCTCCATCCTGGATTCTTCCCAAAGAGCAGCATAAAGGCCCATTGCACCAACTGCTGGAGTACAGATACAGCCGTGAGCAACAAGGAAGAGCACACCTCTGCCCAGCTGCTTCCTGCTGGGTCTTGCTTATCAGCAATAGATTTTGGGCAGGGGAGAGTGTACTAAAGGGAGGCATTGGTCCTTCAGGCAGCTGATCCAAACTGGACAATTTGGGGCGGACCTCTGTGCCTTTGACCATGCTAGGTAGGCCCAACACTCTTTGGCAAAATAACCATTTTGTATCAAATTCTCAGTTTTTAACTACTTTTACTAAAAGTACTTCCACAAAAATCTGGGGTCACAAGGTTATAAAACAATGAAAGTGCAAAGTGATCTGAAACTTTTATAGAGAAAAATATTCATTATTTGGAAAATAAACTCAAGGCCTGGACAGCAAATATAACAAAAATGGTGGAGCGTGAGGTAGTTGCCTTGCCAGGAGTGAGCACTGAGAGCAGAGCCAGGCAAAAGCCCTGAGATTTTAGGGGTGAGCACTCAACTGTAGAAAAACCCCAACATTCCCAGTGCTCCTCTGCTGCTCGCCTGGCCAAGACCGCAGCTCTGGAGTGCTCAGAGTAGCCTCTATCCACACTCACCTGTCAACACATCCTTCGGCAGCATCCCCAGGGCTTCTCCTTCCAACCACGAGATCAGCGCAGGCTTCACCTTGCAATGCCCTGCCCAGAAGGACAGATCTTGGGTTAGAGACAAGGAAGGGGACAGAAGTCGGCACATAGATATGGGTCCCTAATGAAGGAGACCAAATAACAGATGAACAGAGTCTCAGCTCTCCATATGCATGCTGCTTATTGCACAGATGAGAACCAGGGTGAAATGGAAGTCAAACTGAGGGGGCGGGTCATACAGCGAGGGATGGGGGAGCAAAAGGACTGTGTTGGTCTCGCACATGGATGAATGCATGTGATGTAGGCACACACTGGTTGAGTTTCTCAGAGTCACCCCTTGAGTTACTCAGTTCCCTGCAGCCATCAGACACTGACCACTGAGTAAAGAGCCAGGAGTAAACCCAAGCATGACTAGGGCCCAAAGGTATCTTAGAAGAGGCTGGAGGTGCCAGAAAGACAGCACAGCTATTGGCAATTTCCCTTGCATGAGGCCACTGGGACAAACCCAGGATTGACTCCAGACATTCTATATTGTCCCCTGAGCTGACCATAGGCAATTTCTCAGGGCACAACCAGGAGTAACCTGAGGGCCACCGGGGTGGTGCCATACTCGACCCTCCAAAAAAGAGGCTGGAGTGATAGTAGTTATGGCTCATGCCATGTTCAGCGTACACAATGATTCGATAACCAGAACCACATAGCATTCATCAAGCCTTGTCTGAAGTGACTGTTGGGTGTAGGTATGGGCATGATCTCTTGAGATGCCTGTATAGTTCAAATATAAAAATAAACAGAAAAAGTCAAACAGTCCCTAGCAAGGGATGCAAAGAATTGGAGAATATGGTCTGCATGCAGGAACATCAGAATACCTCTTCATCCAAAATAATGTCCCAAAAAGCACTGAGGAGCTCCTACAATCTCCTACTGGGTTTTTTGAACTCATGGAAAGAAATTAAGTCATTTATAATGTTTGCAGTCTTATGAAGATTAAAACAATAGTAGAGAGGGGAGCACATGACCGTAAATCACGCCAATTTAGGAATGATCACAAGAACCCCAGATGATCACCGATATACGCCAGGAATAATTCTTGACCTCATAATTAGAGTAAGTCCTGAGCTCACCCGCAAGAATGGATGAGACCTCCCAGTTCATGAAATCTCATCACTTTCTGCAAAACCCCCAGTAATGGGGCAGACACCTTCCTCTGCGCTAAGATAGGACACTTGGATGGCTTAGGTAAGTAGATGCAGAGCTGGGGGTCAAACCAATTTTGGCTTAGATATGGGAAACCCAAAACTCAATGTGTGATTCTTCTATTCTCTATATAGACATTAAAAATATACAGTTGGATGTTGTGTAATTGTTGTAATATTGCTTTTGCCTGTCATCCCACCTGGATCCTCCAGGTGGGGGTGATTAAGGAAAGAAATAAATAGCTTGTTGGGGAGGCATAGAGAGCTCTTTTGCCAGAACTGAAGGCTTGTTAGGTTTCCTTTCTGGAGCTGGCTGCAACTGACAAAAGAATTTTTTTGCTGAACCTTTGCTCCCCTAATCTTTTGCATTCGTTGATTATTTACTCCTGATATTATTATCAAAGTCTCCCCCAAAAGGGGGGACAGAAGAATGGGATTCAATTTATCTTTCTGGGAGTCATTCTTAGACTTGGAGACCATCAACAAGGGGTTTGACCTCCCCCCACAGTTGGACTTCTCTAAGAAATAACACCAGTAGCTGTGAAGTGGTACCAGTAAGGAGGGCTAGCCCTGCTGTGCCCAGATCCCTGCCTAACCTGGGCACCTCCCCACTTTAGGATGAATCCTACAGCAGCGGCCCCAGGGCAGCACTCACCTAAGGCCTGCAGGTGCTCGTAGGTCTCCAGCATCACGTCCCTATAGAGCTTCCTCTGAGAGGCGTCCAGAAATGGCCACTCCTTGGGCGAAAACCTTATGACCACATCAGGGAAGGTCAATGTGTCCTATACACACAAAGGGGGGTAAGGGCCATGCTCACGCAATAACAGGGGACTCCCTAGGAACCTAGAGAGACCCAGTGCCTCCACATTCTGTGTTCTTAGAACACTCTGCTGCCATGATCCTCTCTCCATGGGATCCCAGAAGGGAAGGTCCAGAAACATCATGTGAGAAGCCAGATCAGCCAATATGATGTGGAAGACTATTATACGAGTTTCTGGGAGGTGCTCTTTTTCCCACAGACCACCTAGGGCCCATCCCTATACTAGAGTCACTGAACACTGGTGGGTGAAATTTCTTACTACTGAATCAGAAGTTTAAACAGCAACACAGGGTGTGGTGCAAAATCCTAAACACAAACTATCCTTCCTGTCTCTAGAGCCCATCTCTTCCCAGGATTCAAGGATCGAGAAGGAAAAGTCAGATCCAGTGAGTGAATAAAACCTGTACTTGGAATAATCAGCACTCTCTTTTCACTCCCAAACAAACCCTTTCTGTTGCAGGTCAAAATGACACAACACACCGCAACAATGCTTTCCCAACAGATCCTTTGCTTTCTTTTCCCAATCAGAACCACAAGCTACAGGACTACAGACAAGGAGGCTTTGGAATTACAACTGCTATAGCAAGGTGAAATTTGGCTGCATGGAGAAACTTGGCTTTGCGGAGTAAAGGACAAAATAGCTGAGCTGAATGTCCCGGACCTGAACAACAGAGCCAGGAAGGGTGCAGAAAGGGCCAATCCTGGGTCAATCTCAGGCACAGGCTAGTGACCCTTGATGTTGTCAAGAGTGAACCCTCTGTGGAGACTCAAGGAAAATGCCTGAGCAAAGGCAGTGACTCAAATTTCAATACAAAACAAAACAAGCAGACAAAACCAGCACTGCACTAAGCAACCAAAACTGAAATCAAACAAAACCATAGGGAAATATATGTGTCGGAAAAGACCCTGCTGTGTTTATTCAGATAAGGCTAAAATTCTTCACCAGGATTCCAGAGTTAGAGACCCCAAGGAGACTTTGACAGACATTCATGGAGGGTCATGAGTGAATGCGAGGAGACATGGGCACAGTTATAGTCTTGGTATAAGAAGCAGCCATACATTACAAAGGATCTTGGGCTAGAAGCAGAAGATTATTTACTGCATGCTTTCCATGAAAGGGCTTTCCCAGGCTGAAATCCCAACACATCTACCGTCTCCCCATCCAGAGGAATGATCTAGAGGGCAGAGCCATATGAATTCCCTTTTGGCTATGGTGCCATAAACTAGAAATAAATCAAAGAGCCTTTCCCCAAGGGAGGTAGAACTATTCTTTATTGCAGAAATTCTGGGCTCAAGATCTCCTTCCTCACCAATAGCCTGTTCCCTATTATCAGGAGGCA
>NW_026060329.1:57753-117354 GCF_024139225.1 Suncus etruscus | reverse complement strand
TGAGGTGCAGAAGCTACTCATTTTAATGTATTCCCATCTGTTAATCTCTGCTTCCACTTGTTTGGAAAGTGCAGTTTCCTCCTTGAAGATGCCTTTAGTCTCCATGTCATGGACTGTTTTACCGACGTGTTATTGTATAATATATCAGGTCTTATATCAAGGTCTTTAATCCGTTTGGATTTTACCTTCGTACATGATATTAACTGGGGGTGTATGTTCGCTTTTTTGCAAGTGGCTAACCAGTTCTGACATCACCACTTGTGAAGAGGTTTTCCCTGCTCTACTTAGGATTTCTTGCTCCTTTGTGAAAAATTAGGTCCTTGTATGTCTGGGGAATGATCTCTGAGAACTCAAGCCTATTCCACTGATCTGAGGGTCTGTCTTTATTCCAATACAATGCTGTTTTGATAACTATTGCTTTGTAGTACAGTTTAAAGTTGGGGAAAGTAATACCTCCCATTTTCCTTTTCCCTAGGAGTTCTTTAGCTATTCGAGGGTGTTTATTGTTCCAGATGAACTTCATAAATGTTTGATCCACTTCTTTGAAGAATGTCACGGGTGTCTTTAGAGGGATCACATTAAATCTGTATGATGCTTTGGGGAGTATTGGAGTATTGACATTTTAGTGATGTTAATCCTGCCAATCCATGAGCAGGGTATGTGTTTCCCTTTCCGTGTGTCCTCTCTTATTTCTTAGAGCAGGGCTTTATAGTTTTCTTTGTATAGGTCCTTCACGTCTTTGGTCAAGTTGACTCCTAGATATTTGAGTTTGTGTGGCACTAATGTGAATGGGATTGCCTTCTTGACTTCCTTCTCTTCCCTATCATTTGGTGTATAAAAGGCCATTGATTTCTGTGTGTTGATTTTGTAGCCTGCCACCTTGCTATATGAGTCTATTGTTTCTAGAAGCTTTTTGGTAGAGTCTTTGGGGTTTTCTAAGTAGAGTATCATGTCATCTGCCAACAGCGAGAGCGTGACTTCTTCCTTTTCATTCTGGATTCCCTTGATATCTTTTTCTTGCCTGATCGCTATAGCAAGAACTTTCCAGTACTATGTTGAGAGTGGACAGCCTTGTCTTGTACCCGAAGTTAGAGGAAAGGCTTTTATTTTTTCTCCACTTTACGTTGGTAAAACAGTACATGACATTGAGACTAAAGGCATCTTCAAGGAGGAAACTGCACTTTCCAATCAAGTGGAAGCAGAGATCAACAGATGGGAATACATTAAACTGAGAAGCCTCTGCACCTCAAAAGAAATAGTGCCCAGGATACAAGAGTTACCCACCAACTGGGAGAAACTATTAACCCAATACCCATCAGATAAGGGGCTAATATCTAAAATAAACAGGGCACTGACAGAACTTTAAAAGAAAAAACATCTAATCCCATCAAAAAATGGGGAGAAGAAATGAACAGACGCTTTGATAAAAAAGAAATACAAATGGCCAAAAGGTACATGAAAAAATGCTCCTCATCACTATTCATCAGGGAGATGCAAATCAAAACAATGATGAGATATCATCTCACACCACAGAAATTGACATACATCAGAAAGAATGAGAACAATCAGTGCTGCCGGGGTTGTGGAGAGAGAGGAACACTTAACCACTGCTGGTGGGAATTCCATCCAGTCCCACCTCCCTCACACCTATATTTATTGCAGCTCTATTCACAGTAGCCAGGATCTGGAAACATCCAAGATGCCCTTCAACAGATGAATGGCTAAAGAACTGTGGTACATATACACAATTGAATATTATGCAGCCGTCACGAGAGATGATGTCATGAAATTTTCCTACACATGGATGTACATGGAATTTATCATGCTGAGTGAAATAAGTCAGAAGGAGCGAGAGAGATGCAGAATAGTCTCACTCATCTATGGGTTTTAAGAAAAATAAAAGTCATATTTGCAACATCCTGAGACAATGAAGCTCCCCACAAAGAGTCGTGTGTGCAGCTTTAGAAATATCTGCACAGAGAACTGCCATAGTCATGTGAATGAATGAGGAAACTGGAATGACTATCTGGAGTACAGGTGGGGTGGGGTGGGATGGAGCTCCCATTGGTGGTAGGAATGTTTCACTGGTGAAGGGGGTGTTCTTTACATGACTGAAACGTAATCACAATCATTTATGTAATCAAGATGTTTAAATAAGGAAAAAAATTCGCTCCTGTCCAGAACCTATCCTGGGACCAATTAAAAAAAAAACCCTAGTCTAGGCTTTAGCTTGGCTTATGACCTGTACAACAACGAAGATCTCTAATTCCAAAACCTGACTGAGACCATTACAACTGATCATAACTTTTGGAGACATAATGAAAGACTCTGTCTTAGGCTTTGCCCTAGGATTGGTACAAAAACCAAGACCACCAACTACAAAAGACTGATTAAAACAACAATGATGAAACAACTTCTAGAACCATAAAGAAAGACTCCTTACTAGGCTCCATCCTATGACCTGTGTAAATACCAAGATCTCTGGTTACATAGGTTTGATTTTATATCCATATCTGAGCAGAAATTCCCAGATATCACAAAAACCTAGGGGAAAGAATAAGAGCATGTACGGAGCCTGTGGATATCTCTATGGCTGTATATTTCAAGGGTAGATAAACCCTGTATCTCTTAGGCCAGGGGAACTCCCTTTTCTTTGTTTTTTTTTGTTTGTTTGTTTTGTTTTTTGGGTCACACCCTGCAGTGTTTAGGTGTTACTCCTGACTCTAGGCTCTTGGCTCAGAAATTTCCCCTGGCAGGCACAGGGGACCATATGGGATGCCGGGATTCGAACTACAATCCTTCTGCATGAAAGGCAAACGCCTTAGTCCATGCTGTCTCTCTGGCCA
Organism: Suncus etruscus; assembly: GCF_024139225.1. Lineage (NCBI taxonomy): Eukaryota > Metazoa > Chordata > Mammalia > Eulipotyphla > Soricidae > Suncus > Suncus etruscus. The sequence goes on along the minus strand of NW_026060329.1, from coordinate 114,508 downwards.
CAGGGGAGATCATCCCTCTTTATGATCATTGTCTTTATATTCAGGTATTAAATATATCCACAGACAGCAAAAAAGGAAATCCCTTTCTAATCTTCCCAATACTTACTGTACCTATACAAAAAGAAGCAAATTAATTTTTTTTGTTATTGCTGTTGATTTTTTTTTTTTCGTTTGTTTTGAGCTTTGTCTGGTTTTTATCCAGGGACCATAGTTTTTGTTTGGTTGTTGTCTTTATTGCTATGGTGCTTTTTGGGTTGGTTTTTTGTTTGTTTTGTTTTGTTTTCTATTTTGTATTCTTGTTATGTTTTTTCCTTTTCCCCTTTTTTTTCTTAAATTGATATTTATACCCTCTAGAGGACTCCTCCCACTTTTTGCTTGTTTGATTTTTGGCTCCTCTCTTCCTTCTTTCTAACAGAACCATACCTGAACCACCTTATTCTAACTCACATATTGGAGGAGTAATAATGGAGGGTACCAAGACCAAACAGTTGTATGAACATCAAGTAGAAATAAAAAATGATGAGACTGATCAGACTTAAACAGCAAAGCCAATGACAACAGAGTCGATACGCAATCTACAACAAGCTAGACACAGAGGAAACCACCCAAACTAGCAGCCCGGGGGGCAAAGGAGGGGAATATGGGATGCATGCTGAGGTGGAGGGAGGACAGCATTGTTGGTGGGAATACCCTGATTCAATGAATGTCACTACCTAAAATATTACTGAGAAAGATTTTTAAACCACTGTGGTATAAATAACAATAAATATTTCTCAGAAATCACTGCTGGCAGGCTCAGGGGACCATATGGACTCCTGGGAATCAAACCACCATCTGTCCTGGTTTGGTCAATCACAAGGCAAATGCCTACTGCCGTGTAATCTCTCTGGCTCCTCTTTTTAAAAATTTGAATATATAAATGTTATTATTTCTAGCAATATTTCTTCAAATTCCTTTATTCATTTTATGTTTAAAATTGTCACTTCTGTAGAAACATACCAGATTAGATGCTAATTTCTACCTGAAACGATTGAATGTTCAGAAACAAAGTAACAAAATGACTAATTAGCACAAGAAAAAAAGAATACAAATTGCTCCTGGCTTTTGAGGATCATATGGACGCCAGGGGATCAAACCATGGTCCGTCCTAGGCTAGTGCTTGCAAGGCACAAGCGTTACTTCTAGTGCCACTGCTCCGGCCCCTGAAATTTATCTTATTTAGTAGAAATTAGGTCAATCTTTCTTTTCTTGTTTGCATTGTTTGAAATGGGAGATGATTTGTTTCTATGTCCTTTCTACATAAAGTGTTTCTTAACTGCTTTAAAGGTCACTGTTTATTTTTGTTGTTTGGATCAATATATGTATTCTTTGTGTTCTGTTGGGGCTCTATTTTGTTTAGCTCTCTTTTTCCCACTTAATTTGTATAGAAGTCTCTTTTTAGAGAGTAGGAAAGTTATCTGCTATTACACCTTATTCTTCTCTTTTCCCGTTTTCCTCTCATCTGTTATTCCTATAAATTTGAGATTTTTTTCTCTTCTCTTGTTCATTAAGTACTCTTCATTTTGTTTCACTGCTTTTTCTCTCTGTGTCTCTCTCTCTGTTTGGATTTTGTACCACACCCGGCAGCACTCAGGAGTTATTCCTGCTCTCTGCTAAGTAATCACTTCTGGCAGGTACAGGGAACCATATGGGATTTGAACCACTGTGGGTCCTGGGTCAGCCACTTGCAAGGGAAATTTCTTTATCACTTTCTTACCTATTTCTCCCTGGCACTATCATTTTTTTTCCTTTTTTTGTTATACCCGGCATCGCTCTGGGATTACTCCTGTTTCTACACTCAGAAATCGCTCCAGCTATGTTTGACCACGTGGGACACTGGGGGATAGAACCACAGTTCCTTTTAGGATAGGCACTTGTAAGGCAAACACCCTATCGCTTGTGCCACTGCTCCGCCCCCAGCTCTCCTTCTTTTTTTGACTTCTTTAATCAGCTCTGGTTTGTAATTTGTCTTCAAGTTTGTCAATGTGATTTTCTACCTTGGAATTCTAGCCATAGTGGTTTGCTGACATGTTTTTCAGTCCTTCAGTTTCATTTGTATGGAGTCTCATTTTCCAAAAGAGTTCTTTGTGTTGGTTGAATTGTCCAGCGTTAGGTATTTTTTATTTTTTCTTTCCAGCTTTAGATTTCTTATTTTGCTGGCTAGTAACTTCTATATTTCATTGCTAAAACATTGTTTATTTTAGATCCTCATCTGTAAGATCCAGGCATATTGGTGGACTTGGAAATTTGCCAAGATTTCTCTCCATATTCCTAGCTTCAGGAGTCTTCCTTAGTTTTTCTCACTTTTCTTTTAATGAATTAGAACGTTGGAGTTTCAGGATGTTTAAGAAAATGATCCATTGAACTGATTTTATAAAATGTGTCTAGAGGTATACCTGCTTTTTTTCCCTAAATACATTTGGTTATCTGATTATGATAAATAATAATTCAAAGTAATTCCTTCATTTTCTCAACTGAGTTTTAAGCTATTACATATTTCAGGAGAAAGACATGCTATGTTCAACATGCCTGGAAGTACATGATCTATATTGAAATATCCTCACACAAAAGCACCAGCATTCGAATGTTTGGGGATGAAGAGTTTGTGGGAGGGATTGAAGGGTCCCTCTCTCTACTCAGACAGGGACCTGATGAAATTGGTTGTGGGACAGTTGGTGCTCAGTACCAGAAACCTCAAGCTTCTTCTGTTTAAGAAACATGGGTTTTGGCAGCATTAGATTTGACTCCTGGCATTTTATTCATGGCTCACTACCTGAGGAGCACAGGTAAAATGAAATTGAGCCAAGTGCTCACTCATCGTCCTGCGGTATAATACAGCCCCTTCAATTAAACTTTTTTTTTGGGTTTTGGATTACATCTAGCAGCGCTCAGGGATTACTCCTGGCTCTACACTCAGAAATTGCTCCTGGCAGGCTCAGGAATGCCAGGATTCAAACCACTGACCTTCTGTATGAATGGGAAATGCTTTACCTCCATGCTATTTATCCGGCCCCCTCCATTAGACTCTTGATTTCATTTTAATCTGCTCTCATCTGTGCAATAACAAATATGCATATTGAGAGCACAGATTCTTCCTCTGTTCCTTGGTTTGTCAGTTTTCAATAGAATCTCAGACTCATGCACAGGCTTCAGTCCATTTCCCATTATCTAACACCAGAAAATACTCTTCTGGGCAGGACATTGCAAGGTGAAACCTTTGCTGATCTCCTGGCTGGAGGATGGAATCCTGGAGAGGCTGCCAAGAGACATGTTTGCAGGTGAGTGTGCGATGCTGATCTTGGGATCAAGTCATGAATTGGGAGTGGAACATTGTGGCCCTTGTGAAATGGGGGCCCTGCATTTTGGGCAGTGTGCTCCCAGATCATTGTCCTGCTCCCATTCACTGCCCTTAATGCTGAGCCCAAAAATTAATAAAAGATTTTGAATATGGAGTTTGTTAACTTTACAAGATAGAATAAATATAAATGGTAAGATAAAACATACTGTTAGGGAAGATGACAGTGGGGATGCAAAAAAATATACATACTGTTAGTTACCAGCATACAGGGAGTGATCCCATATCCCAGAGCAAGGAATAAGTTGTGGGCAACTCTGCGTATACCTTCTAATTCCAAAAAAAAGAAATTGGAATATTTAAGAATATGAAGTCTTATCTTGCTTTATCTACAAAATAAGGAAAGCCATGAGAACAGAATTTAGCAGGAGATAGAGCTATGGTCCAGAAAGCCTTCTCAATTCTACTTTGATCAAATTCTTCTTTCAGCAGAATCAAAGCCAGAAATCTACCCATATCCCTTCTGTTCACGGACTTTCTCCAATCAGAACTTCCTTAATCACATGAACCCAATTCATCCCTCTTGGATAGTCCCAGGAGCATTGCCAAGAGAGCAAGCTTCATCAGAGAACTCTTATCCTCGGAATCTGAACCAATGGCAAAAACATTCTAATACTTACAATGACAAAACTAGAAATGATATACTTGACAGTCAAAAGCACAAAGAAAGCTCCATACCTTTAGATAAAAAAATTTCAACAACCTTATCTAGATTATGTTACAGTCAAATAGGGAGCTCTAATAAACATGAGATTTCAAATGCGGAAAAAACTAGCACCTGGCATACATTAAACCCAGAGGATACAGGTAAAGTAGGTCAAGGATTAGGAATAATAAGATTTTTAAGAGATAAGAATGTGAGGCCTGGAAAACATTTCACTCTTGTATCAATTGTGATACACCAGAAGACACACACAGAAGAGAAGCCTCATGATTTGAGGGAGTGTGGGCAAGGCTTTAGTCAAAGGTCAAAAATTATCACGCACCAGAAGACACACAGTGGAGAGAAGTCCCATGTTTGTAGGGAATGTGGGCAAGGCTTCAGTCATAGGTCAAATCTCATCAGACACCAAAGAATACACACAGGAGAGAAGGCCCATATTTGTAGGGAATGTGGGCGTGGCTTTAATCAGAGGTCAAATCTCATCAAACAGCAGAGGACACATACAGGAGAGAAGCCCCATGTTTGTAGGGAAAGTGGGCGAGGATTCAGTCATAGGTCAAGTCTCATCACACACCAAAGGATACACACAGGAGAGTGGCCCCATGTTTGTGGGGAGTGTGGGCGAGGCTTCAGAGATAGCTCAGATCTCAACACACACCAGAAGACACACACAGGAGAGAAGCCCCATGTTAGTGGGGAGTGTGGGCGAAGCTTCAGAGATAACTCAAGTCTTATCAAACACCATAGGACACAAACAGGGGAGAAGCCCCATGTTTGTAGGGATTGTGGGCGAGGCTTCAGTGGTAGGTCAAGTCTCATCATACACCAAAGGATACACACAGGAGAGAAGCCCCATGTTTGTGGGGAGTGTGGGCGAGGCTTCAGTCGTAGGTCAAGTCTCTTCATACACCAAAGGATACACACAGGAGAGAAGCCCCATGTTTGTGGGGAGTGTGGGCGAGGCTTCAGTCGTAGGTCAAGTCTCATCACACACCAAAGGATACACACAGGAGAGAAGCCCCATGTTTGTGGGGAGTGTGGGCGAGGCTTCAGTCGTAGGTCAAATCTCATCGCACACCGAAGGATACATACAAGAGAGAAGCCCCATGTTTGTGGGGAGTGTGGGCGAGGCTTCAGTCGGAGGTCAAGTCTCATCATACACCAAAGGATACACACAGGAGAGAAGCCCCATGTTTGTAGGGAATGTGGGCGAGGATTCAGTCATAGGTCAAGTCTCATTACACACCAAAGGATACACACAGGAGAGAAGCCCCATGTTTGTTGGGAATGTGGGCGAGGATATATTCAGAGGTCAAGTCTCATCACACACCAAAGGATACACACAGGAGAGAAGCCCCATATTTGTAGGGAATGTGGGCATGGCTTTAGTCAGAGGTCAAATCTCATTAGACATCATAGGACACATAGAGGAGAGAAGCCCCATGTTAGTGGGGAGTGTGGGCGAAGCTTCAGAGATAACTCAAGTCTTATCAAACACCATAGGACACAAACAGGTGAGAAGCCCCATGTTTGTAGGGATTGTGGGCAAGGCTTCAGTGGTAGGTCAAATCTCATCATACACCAAAGGATACACACAGGAGATAAGCCCCATGTTTGTAGGGATTGTGGGCGAGGCTTCAGTCGTAGGTCAAGTCTCATCATACACCAAAGGATACACACAGGAGAGAAGCCCCATGTTTGTGGGGAATGTGGGCGATGCTTCAGTCATAGGTCAAGTCTCATTACACACCAAAGGATACACACAGGAGAGAAGCCCCATGTTTGTGGGGAGTGTGGGCGAGGCTTCAGAGATAGCTCAGATCTCATCACACACAGAAGAGAAACCCCATGTTTGTGGGGAGTGTGGGCGAAGCTTCAGAGATCGCTCAAGTCTTATCAAACACCATAGGACACATACAGGGGAGAAGCCCCATGTTTGTAGGGAATGTGGGCAAGGCTTCAGTGGTAGGTCAAGTCTCATCACACACCAAAGGATACACACAGTAGAGAAGCCCCATGTTTGTGGGGAGTGTGGGCGAGGTTTTAGTCAGAAGTCAAATCTCAAAACACACCAGAGGACACATACAGGAGAGAAGCCCCATGTTTGTAGGGAATGTGGGCGAGGTTTTAGTCAGAAGTCTAATCTCATCAGACACCAGAGGACACATACAGGAGAGAAGCCCCATGCTTGTGGGGAGTGTGGGCGAGGCTTCAGTCATAGGTCAAGTCTCATCACACACCAAAGGATACACACAGGAGAGAAGCCCCATGCTTGTGGGCAGTGTGGGCGAGGCTTCAGTCATAGGTCAAGTCTCATCACACATCAAAGGATACACACAGGAGAGAAGCCCCATGTTTGTGGGGAGTGTGGGCGAGGCTTCAGTCGTAGGTCAAGTCTCATCGTACACCTAAGGATACACACGAGAGAAGCCCCATGTTTGTGGGGAATGTGAGCGAGACTTCATTCATAGGTCACGTCTCATCATACACCAAAGGATACACACAGTAGAGAAGCCCCATGTTTCTCCTGAGTTGGGCGATGTTTCAGAGATATGTCAGGTCTCATTCAACACCAGAGGACACAGAAGAGCAAAGCCCCATGTTTGTAGGGAGTTTGGGAGAAACTTCACATTTAGGTCAGGTATCTTCACACAGAGGAGAAACCAGATGTTTGCGGGGAGTGAGACGTTCGGTCTCATCACACTGGAGAAGATATATTGGAGAGATACCTCATGATTGCAGAGAATTTCGGAGATGCTTCAGACTGAGGTCAAGTCTCATAAAACTCCAGAGGTCACACTGGAGAATCCCTGTTAGAAGCAAAAAATTTTAATGAACAGTCACATATCTACATCTACAAAGAAGTAATCAGCCAACACAACAGCATGACATGTATGAGAAATCGACTTAGGAAAGTTCCAATTATATTTTGCCTTATTCACTAATAAACTTTATCTCTGTATATTTCTCATTCATAATATTTCCTTCCCCCTGAATGTAGGGAATATGCTCATACTATCAACAATTGTAAACAAAGTATCTTCCTGATTATGTATTTCTGATCAGCATGTTACAGTCTTAATAAATTGATTCCTAGGCTTAGGCAGAATTCTTATGTTTAAGAGGATTTATTTGAGTGAAATTTTTTCTTCTTGTAAATAAAACCTTTTGTATATTTGTGTTTTGCTTTGCAATAACTCAGGCATTCTCCATGACTTACCTTTAACTTAGAAGGTGTATTATATGTGGGGGTTCCTCATCTTGTGTTACACCCTTAAGTATGTGTGCATTATTGCCTGCATCAATGTTTGTGTGGACCTGTGGTCCAATGCCCTACATTTGGGGCATGAATCTTCCCCTTGAGTTGATACCATATTTTATATAGTTAGTCACACATCATATACATCTTTTGTGCAACACATATCTCAAACTTTAGTTGTACATAGGATTCTTGGAAATTACCATTTAAGCTAACAAGAGAACAGGGCTGTTAACAAGTGGGGTGTGTGGCAGGGAAGAGAGATTTAAAAAGCATGCATGTTAAAACCAGAGCCACAGGATATTTTCCTTTCACCTCGCTGATTTAGGATGGACCTTGGTCAGATCCCCAGCATTCCATATAGAACCCAAAGCAGGAAATATTTCTCAGTGCATAGTCAGAAATAACCCTTGACTGTCACCAGTTGTGGCCCTAAAACCAAGATGAATATAAAGCACACATATTAAATCCCTGTACAGACTTCTTGAAGGGTATACAGAATTATTAAAGAAAATGCTTCAATGGTGTGAAAGCCAATTGTTTCTAGTTTTAAAAAGGCAGAAGCAAAGGTACGTATCTTGATACATAACACTCCCTTGTTGTAACAGTAATGCTGCCTATTTCAGAATCAAAACTATCTGGACATATATCAAGTAAGGAATGATAGAGCATGGCATTCAGTTCTTGGACACTGCCTAAGTAATGTTAAGTGAACAATACACAGAGATCACATAAATCAGCATACCAAGGATATACGTAGAGTTGATCAACTTGGTCCTATAAATTGAGTAACCAGAAGTATGGGGCGTGGATTTTAATGTCCTTGTGTACTGGAGGTGCAAACTAAAACAGTGTGTTCTGTGGTTTTAGAATGTGGATTATGAAATTTCATTTGCATCAAAAAACTTAAAACTTATTTAAAAATTAAAATTATGCAAACCTATGTTAATGCTTTTTGGAATGTCATGGTGTATGCTACCCAAATATTCATGAATGAAAAAGTTTAGCATATATGTACGACCCAATATTGATTACATGGAGTGAAGAAAAGATACCTTGTACTTCCTTGCAACCTAACTGAATTTACAAGTGTCATGTGCAGTAAATGTACCACAGAGGTCACACATTTATGATTTCATCAAGTGTAATATATAGAAATAAAAAATGGAATATATAGTATTACACAATGACATGCATTGAAGGTGGAATAATTGATGTCATGAAGTACAAAAGGGAAAGGAGTAGAATTAGGAGTTGGACTAGAGGTTGCATCAAAAAACTGTTAGAATATCAACATTATGTTATTAATGCTATTGTACCAATTTGATATAAATCATAATAAACAAGAGTAGGAGCCAGAGAGGTAGCGTGGAGGTAGGGAGGTTGCCTTGCATGCAGAAGGATGGTGTATCGAATTTCGGCATCTTGGATTGTCTTGAATTTCGGCATCCTGGAATGGCCCCCAAGCCTGCCAGGATGGATTTCTGAGCATAGAGCCAGCAGTAACCCATGAAGGGCCTGGAAGCCCGTGCAAAGCGAGTGCCCTATTCTCCACTATTATTACTCTTATTGCTGTCCAGATCTTGAGATTGTTTCCCTCCAGAAAATCTATCTTTCTTCTGTATAAGTTGCAGGGCACATTCTGCTCTCCATCTCCTGTGCCTGGTGACTCCAGACTTTTGGTTGGAGTACTTTGGGAAAGTGTATTTTTAAGAGGGGAATTTTTAGAAAATAGTTATTCTTACAAGGAGTGTTGGGCCTCTTTCAGCAAGATCAGGGTCACATCTCCAAGGGCCCAGCTTGGCTCATCCACCTGCAGTGCAAATACCCTTCCTGCTGCACTACTGTCTCCCCCCCTCCAAAGACCTATTAGTTATAAATGTAGATTTTTGTCTAGAAACTTCAAGTGCAGACACCAGTCCCATCCTGGTCCTTTATAAGGATATTAGGATAATTTGTTGAACAGCTCGCTATTTGGGCGTGTTCCACATGGTCTCTCACTAGAAGTGGAGGCTGGATGCCAGGTTCAGATGTGCTGTGCAGGGACAGGAACAAGCAATATCCAGAGGAACGAGCTGGGTAAGACTTGTGCTCACTCTTCTTACTCAAAGCTTGACATTTCTCGAGGATTTGTGCAAGGGGCCTTGCTGCTCCTTTTTGGAAATAATCCAAGCCAGAGATGATGGAGCCTCAAAGTGTGATTTCCTGTCCCCAGGTAAGGGTTTTCTATGGGCTCAGGAAAAACAAGTAGAGAGACAAAGGAGTGCAATCCCTCTCAAAACTGTGGGGCTCAGAGATGTTTTGGGGAAGGAATCTGGGGAGGGGTTGTGATTCCTGACACTCCTGGCAGGGGTTCTGTTCACTGCAGAATGAGGCTGCCTTTGTCCTTGTTGGTTGTCTTGTGTTTGGCTTGGGGCTTGCCATTAGGTGCTCTGGCATTCCTGTAGATTCATTATTCTGAGTCTCAATGATGAGTCTAAGACCCTGCTGGATGTGAGGCTTGCACTTCTTTTAATAGGGACCAGAATGGTAGTGAGGAAGGAGACCTTGAGCCAGAATTTCTGCCATAAATACATTTCTAATTGTCTTGGGAAAGGCTCTTTGATTTATTTCTAGTTTATGGTAGTAGAGCCAAAGGTAGTTCATATGGATCTACCTTCTAGAATCACATCTTCTGCATGGGGAGACTGTGTGTGGGGATTTCAGCCTGGGACATCCCCCTTCCATGGCAAGCAGGCAGTAAATCATCCTCTGATTCTGTCACAATGACTTTTGTAACATGTGGCTGCTTCCTATGTCAGGAGTACAACTGTCCCCAAGTCTCCTTGTATTTACACAAAACCGTCCTTACATGTCTTGTAAAATCTCCTTGGGGTCCCTAAATCTGGAATCATAATGACTAATTTTTAGCCCCATCTTAAAAACAAAATAGTTTCTTTCCTACAACATACATTTCCCTGTGGGGTTTGTTTGATTTTTGTTTCAGTTTCGTCGTGCTGTCTTGTCTCTGCTTCTTTTGTTTTGTGTTGAATTTGAGTCCCTGACCATGCTCAGGTATTTTTCCTTGAGTAGTGTCCCTGGAATTGACCAAGGGTTATTCCTCTCTGCGTCCTTCCTGACTTTGTTGCTCAGGTCCAGGACACACAGTTCCAGTTTTTCTCTGTTACTCTGCAGATTCAGCTTTTCCCTGGAGCCACATGTCTCCTCAGTTAATCACTTGCAATTCCAAAGCCTCCTTGTCATCAGTCCTGTAGCTTTCATTCTAATTGGGAAAAAGAAGCAAAGGATCTTTCAGGAAAGCATTGTTATGTTTTGTGTCATTTTGACCTGCACCATAAAGGATTTGTGAGTGAATTGGGAGTGCTGATTATGCCAAGCACAGGTTTGATTCACTCAGTAGATTGGACTTTCCCTTCTCTGATCCATGCATCCTGCAGAGATTGATGTTGGGGACAGAAAAAACAGTGTGTGATTAGCATGTGGGGGCACATCATGAGTTGCTGCTTTAACTCTTTCAGGTTCTGTAGTCAGACATTTCATCCACCAGTGTTCAGTGAATCTAGTGCATGAAGAGGTCCCGAGGGATCTGTCTGCAATGCAGACATCATATTTGCTAATCTGGCTTTCCAGCTTGATATTTGTGGACCTTCCCTTTGGGTGCCAGGAAGGTGAGGGTCACGGTGGCTGGATGCACTAAGAGACCAGAAGGGAAAGGCATTCTTTCTAGGGAATCTACGGGGTTCTGTTCTCTCCCACTGCCCTGGGTGAGCATGGCCCTGACCTTCTCTTTGTGTGTTTAGGACATAGTGACCTTCCCTGATGTAGCTATAATCTTCTCCACCAAGGAGTGGCCATGCTTGGTTGCCTGTCAGATAAAAGTCTATAAAGAGGTGATGCTGGAAACCCACAAGCACCTACAGGCAGTAGGTGAGAAGCTGCCCTGGGGCCTCTGCTTCTGGATTCAAGTGGGGAAGTGTGCAGATTCATCAGATCTCAAGGTCAATCCCCTCCCTATTGTTATAACTTTCCATTCCTGGCTTCATTTCTTAAAGGAGTCAGCTTTATATTTTTAAATGTGTATTTAGTGGAATCATGGTTTTGCCATATTTGGGCCAAACTGGGTTTGATCCTCAGCTCTTCTTCTAGTTACCTAAGCCTGCCATGTGCCCTGCCTCAGCACAGATAAAGCACTGTGCCCTCATCACTGTGGGTTTTGCCCAAAGTGAAGTGATTTCATGAACCAGGGCTTCTAGTCCACACCTGAGGGTGACCCCAGGACTTATTCTAATTCTGAGTTCAAGAATCTCTCCCGACATGTTTTGGTTATCATCTAGAGAGCCAGTAATCATTACTGAGTTGGCCACATTTATGATCACATGCTCTTTAATCCTCATGAGACTGCAAAAACTTTTTTTTGGATTTTGGGTCACACCCAGCAGTACTCAAATGTGGCGGAGTTGCTCAGCATGTTCTCCCCTTAACCATGTATGCATATTGCCTGCATCCGTTTGCTTATATACTCATGTTTCCTATGCCTTTATTTGGGACTTGAGGCTTCCACTTGACTTGATACTATATTTCTTGCTGGTAGTCACTCATGTACAACTTTTGTGCAGAATAAAATCTCGAACTTTACACAGCAATGAGTCTTGTAATTCACAATTCGTACAAAAAATAGAATGGGTTGTTAACTATAAGAGTGATGAGTGGCAGGGAAGAGAGATTTGAAGAGCCCACAGGTTGTTGAACCCCTGTTAGACTCCTGGGAGTGTACACAGGGTTAGTAAAGAAAACTTTTTTTACTTTTTGGTTTTGTTCCCCACCCTGTGTGGCTCATGTGTTACTTCTGACTATGCACTGAAAAATCGCTCCTGGTTTGGAAACCATATGGGATACCAAAGGATTGAACTGTGGTCCATCCTGGGTCAGTCACTTGCAAGGCAAACACCCTACTTCACCACTGCTTTGGGCCCAAAAACACTTCTTTATTTTGGAGGGGGATTATAGTCAGCTGCGCTCAGGGGTTACTCCTGGCTCTACGCTCAGAAATTGCCGCTGGTAGGATCAGGGGACCATATGGGATGCCGGGATTCGAACCACCGTTCTAAATGTAAGGCAGATGCCTTACCTCCATGCTATCTCTTCAGCTCTAGAAAACACTTCTTTAACCTGAATGCCAGATGTTTCTTATTTCAAAAAAGAAGAGGGAAATGTAGAGAGTCATTTGAGGATCCATAACCCTCTCATTCTAACAGTAATTCTATCGATTTCTGAATCAATCAAAACAATCTGGACATGTCTTAAGTGAAGAGCAATAGAGCATGGCAATCTGTTCTTGGAAACTGCCTAAGAATTTGAATTAAACATATACACATCACAGAACTCGGCATACCAAGAATGGGGAAAGTGGATTGAGTTGTTCCTATGGAATAGAATATGGAATAGAATTACTAGACATTTGGGGATTGGATTTTGAGCTATTTTTTTTATCATAGTGTTGGAAACAAACTCAATGTGGTGTGGTTACTGTATAAGGATATATGGAACTCTCCATAACAACGCTGTAAATACGTCAATCCAAATTTAAGAATTACCGTATTTGCTGGTGTATAAGATGACCCCCTACTTTTGCAGTTAAAACAGGTTTAGGCTTATATTTGCTGTATCAGACAGAATGTTTCTGTGCTGCAACTATATGCACCACAGTGAGCCAATCACAATAAGAAAAGGATCAAAGGTTATACTGTAATAGACTTCCTCTCTGACTCTGGCCAATCTGAGCAGGCTTTTTACAGTGTAGATTCGAGTCCAGAACATTGTCTCATTTGCATGCATCAAAAGCCTGCTTTGATTGGCCGAGTTAGAGAGGCGGTCCAAGCCTTGCAGTGATTGGTGCAGGATCGAGTTGGAAAATTCGTTTTGTGGCAATATTCTGACAATTTTCATTTAGCAGCATATTGAAACATTTTTCGGAATATAAGACGACCCACGATTTTTGGTTGACTTTTTTGGTTTCAAAACTCATTTTATCCACCAATGAATACAGTATGTATTAACACCTGTTATTACTTTCTGCAAATTTCGAGGTCTGGACTAATCACATATTCGACAAATATACATAAACATATAAGTTTAGCATATATGTAAGATCCAATATTACACACAGGAAAATATATCTCGCAGTTCATTGCAACATAAATCAATCTGTCATGTTCAGTAAATGCAAAACAGAAGATCACACATTATTTTGTGAAGTATAATATATAGAAATAAAAAGGGAATATACAGTAATACACGACGACATGCTATGAAGTTGGGGTAATAATTGTTATTATGAAGTAGATCATAAGGTGTGGAGTTAGGAGTTGTATTAGAGGTTGTATCAAGAAAGTGGTAGAATGTCTTGGCACATTTTAGTAGGGTTGAGCATATATCAACACAATTTTGTTAATTTGATTGTATTCATTACATTTTTGGGGAGTCACACCTAGAAACGCTAGGGCACTATGCTCCGAAATCACTCTTGGCAGACTAAGGGACCATATAAGATGCCGGAAATTGAAACACTGTCATTCAGCACACAAGGGAAATACCCTACCACCATGCTATCTATAAAATATCATTTCTAAAATAGAATTCTAGGTCAGGTTGAAAAGTTCAAAGCCCCAAATGGAACCAGCACAGGGCGTGAGTGATAGGGTGTTTGTCTTGCACATTACTCACGTAGGATGGGCCCTAAGTTCGATCCCTCCGCATCCCATCTGATATTCCAAGCAGGATAGTGAAGATGATAGTGCTTTAGAATCCAGACGTGATTGTTTCTGCAGGGTAATTCTGGGCAGCAGGGGACACTCGCAACCCACCATTTCCTGCTACCACCCAAGAGCATGCTCAGAGCTTGGGAGGCTCTTTCCTTCAAATCTGGAATTTTCAATTTTTGGATAAAATCTTCAGAAGTGACATCCAGGGAAGGACATTGTTCATGTTCTCTGAGCTGTTAAGAATATTTTATTCTATTTGGAAATTGAAACAACTTCATGATAATCATTATAACACAATTTCTGTAAACTTCAAAAGATGGAGTCACATTACACATTTGATTTCTTTAACATAACGACTAAACATTTTATGTAGAAAACCCAACTAGAAATGGCTTTGTAAATCACAATGGCGACCTCAGACGCCTGACTGAGCAGCTGGACAGGTGCATCTTCAAGGTCTTCGTGTCCATCTCTTGAACTGAGAATTCCACAATCTAGCCTGGAGATCTGCTGAGTCCACAGCAGTCACTGCCTGGAGGTGTCCTGTGAGACTGAGATACACAAGGGTGCACTGCTCTACCACTGTTGAGATAACCAGGTTTACATTCTCTATTTTTGCTGGTGCTTGTCGCTCATTGGATGGAAGCATCTTTGTGTTGAAGCATCTTTTGGGTTGTTCCCTTACCCTTTTTCCACCTTAGAGGATTGTCATTCTCTTTCCAATAAAGACTCCATGTCTGGGTGAAATGGGTTGCAATATTATTTTTTACAGATGGGCTGACTGTTAAGTCTCTTGCTAGAGGCCGAAGGATGGTAGAGGAACTTTCTTCAATCTGTTTTATTCCCTTCCGTCTGTGTCAATTATTTCCAGAGTTAATTTTTGCTTCAAGACCCAATTCTCAGGCCAGAGAGATAGCATGTAGGTAAGTTGTTTGCCTTTCATGCAGGACGATGGTTCGAATCCCAGTATCCTATGTGGTCCCCTGTGCCTTCCTGGAGCTATTTCTGAGCAAAGAGCCAGGAATATTTCATGAGCGCTGCCGGTTGTGACCCCAAAACAAACAAAAATGGCCCGATTCTCTTAACCCCTTGGAATTAAAGCATGAGAGGCCAAATCTCATGGAGACGTTGTATTTCCCCCAATGGGGGGCTGAGATGCTGAACATAGTGTAAAGTGCCTTCCTTTATGACCAGACTAGAGGTTACATTCCAGTTTTCAAGGCCCACACAGAGCATTGTGCTCAGACATGCAGTGTATAGAGATTATGTACACAACAATATCTCTAGAGATAGCAATGATTGGGAATTCACATTTGATCTACCAACAGAATAGGGTTGTTCTTTACTGCGGTGGCCTGGAAGCGAGATTAAAACAACACTCAACATTCTTAAACCAAGTTCAGTCTTCTTGAAGAGCATAGAGATTTAATAAAAATATAGCCAGTCAGTAACCTGAAAACCAATTGTTTCTAATTTTAAAAAATAGAAGCAAATAGAGAGGTGAACTTGTTGGAATAATCCTCTCATTCTAACATTAATGCTGCCTATTTCAGAATCAAATAAAAGCAATCTGGATTTTTCTAAGGGCTGGAGAGATAGATCTATTCTTACCTAATTGAAACCTTTTCACCTTTTTACCCTTTGTCCTTAAGAAAAACTAAATGAACAAAAATGTTTTTAATTTCATTTCCCATCATGTCAAAGAACAGCACACAAGTAATCAACTATGGGCTATGTCGAAAAGGTTGAATACTGGGGCCGGCGTGGTGGCGCTAGAGGTAAGGTGTCTGCCTTGCCAGCACTAGCCTAGGACGGATCGTGGTTCAATCCCCCTGTGTCCCATATGGTCCCCCCAAACCACGGGCAATTTATGAGCACACAGCCAGGAGTAACTCCTGAGCATCACTGGATGTGCCCCCCCCCAAAAAATAAAGAAAAAAAAAGGAAAGGTTGAATACTGTGTTCCATATCAAGACCTCCTTCATTAGTGCTCACCCCTGTGTTGAGTGCCAGAAGGGACGCAACCACAGAGTAGTCTCCTCTGATTCTCTGCATCAAGGAAAACAACTCCTCAGATAGAGGAATTATCAGCATTTTCTGAGTCTATATTATCGGAGTTAAATCTACACACATTTCTACCTTTGTGCATTAGCAAGAAAACTTTTTCTTTGAGTTGATATTCATGTGTTAGTTGTAAATGAGACAGAATGTCACATCCCAAGATTTAGGATTCAGTGGTCATCTCAGAGTTGTTTGATGTAGAAGTCACTGGTGAGGAAGGATCTCAGGTGAAGAGGGCACTCACAAGGAAGCATCCATGAGTCACTTTGAGAAGTCAGTTCTGATTATATTTTTGACTGCACATTTAGTTTATTTTGGAGGGAAATGGATATCATATTAGGGACTGTAATTATGGACTATGTCAGCTTATTCAGTGGTATGGGAGAGGGGCTTAAATCAGGGTGTATGCTTCTATATTTAAGGAAGAAGGGCTAAGGGAATTAGGGAAAGCTATATGTTAAACTATGTCACGTGCTTTAGGTGGTTATCTAGAGCAAGCAAGACTATGTCTGGAGTGTATTTGACCACTGTTCTATGCGCATGCTTGTAACTTCATATTCTTGAGCTGAAACCTGGCAGTAGACAGCAGAGAGTGGAGAAGAAACTTTATGACTGTGGTCATGGCCACTTTCATAGTATCATATATTTAGGAATTTGTCAGTATCAAGGATGTGAGAAATATTCAGTCTCTGTAATTGTCCACGTGCTCTGACTGCATGCCCAGTTTTCAGCATCCAAGCTGAGTTTTCCTTAACAATTTTCACCTATCTCAAATCTAGGACATCAATCTTTGCGATGAACATACTTAGTTAGAAGAGCACAGGGTGCCAATTTTCTGAGATAGGGGAACTGGGTCTTTTTAATCCTGGACATTGATAAGTATACGTTGATACCATATTTCACACAAGTATGATATGATATCAAATATATTATATTTGTCACATCTAATAGAGCCTCTGTGTAGCACATTCAAACTCAAAATGAAGACACACGTATATACACCATAGTGAATTTGTGAATTGACAGCGACAAGTTATGGAATTATCTTAACACATTTTCATCATGGAGAATTTTTTTAGAGATTTCTAGAAGTCTCTTTATCAGTTGATGTTTTATGATTTTCAATTTGCACAAATTATGGCTTCTACATTTTATGGGAAGTGTCATACCTAGTGGTGCTCAGGGGTTTTTCTAGCTCTGCACTGAGAAATTGCTCTTGGCAGGTGTGGGGATGTTATGGGATGCCTGAAATAGAACTCTAGTCTATCCTGCATCGGTCGCATACAAGGCAAATGCCCTACTGCTGTGCAATCTCTCTGGCCTAGACTTCAACATTTTTATTTAGTTAAAGAAATATGAGTTACAACGTAATAGATCATTGGGTTTTGTGCCTATAAAACTTCATCTATCCCAATATCAGCATCAACTACTATCACCTGTGTTAGGAATTATAATCCTTCATTTTCCCACTGTTTTTTGGTTTGCTTTGGTTTGGTTTTTGGGTCATACCCAGCAGAGCTCTGGAGTCACTCCTGATTCTACCTCAGAAATCGCTCTTGGAAGGCTGAGGGGACCATATGGGGTGCCAGGATTAGAAGCAACAGCTTCTGCATGTAAGGCAAATGCCTTACCTCCAGGCTATTTCTCCCCACACCACCCCCACTTTTTGTTAACTGTTGTCATGATACAGCATTGCTAGATTTCTATTAACTCTGTGAGGCCAGTTGAAGGTAAGAAGTGAAAACTCGGGGCCGGGCGGTGGCGCTAAAGGTAAGGTGCCTGCCTTACCTGCGCTAGCCTAGGACGGACCGTGGTTCGATCCCCCGGCGTCCCATATGGTCCCCCAAGCCAGGAGCGACTTCTGAGCACATACCCAGGAGTAACCCCTGAGCGTCACTGGGTGCGGCCCAAAAACCAAAAAAAAAAAAAAAAAAAAAAGAAGTGAAAACTCAGACAAGGAGAAAAAATTGCTCTATAGGACACTAAGAACATCCACATGTCTCTGTGGCCCACCAGAGGACACCGAAGTCCATACAATTTTCCCAGAATACACTTCAAATAAAGTTTGCCCTAACATTATTATGTGAGACAGTGTGACAATCCAGACTGTGTGTTATCTGAGTGTAAAAGAAACCTTAGAGAGAGGCACCTATGCTTCATGAGAAGATGGCAGGGCTGCTGATACCTCATGAATCCCTTGTGAAGTTTTTGGATGCAAGTCTAGGGCTCATATATTTCTACTATAATCTTGTATATATTTTTGATTCTCATGGACACATTGTTTTGTTATCAATTGAGAAATGTGCTGAAAAATCACTCCTGGCTGTTGTTGAATACCAAAGGTGACATGGCAGATCACTCCTGGTTGGCTATATGCAGGCAAGCATCTTTCTATATTCTAACTTATGACTCATGATTTATTTAATTTATATAACTGAAACCAACTACAAACATGACTCATAATTTACTGAAGCATATATTAAATTTATGTCTCAGTTATTTAGCACCAGTACAAGTATAGATTTCTTTCCCTGGAACACATCTTTTCCTTTATTATTTTTATATAGTAATGTCCACAAGGAGGCCACCAGGGCCATGTTTGTGCCTGGTGCCAGGTGCAGGAGCAGGGTAGAGTCATGCCTGGACATGTGCAGCAGTGGGGATGGGGTGGGTGGAGAGCTGCAGCTCTGACCTCCTGGTTGGAGGGGAAGCTTCAGTTCGTCCTCTGGTCGGTAGAGAGCAGCACTACCAGGAGAGATGAAAACCTAAGGCAATTTTGGGATAGAAATGCAGAATCCAGATTGTGACTAATCCTATGGCAAAAGCCACTGTGTCTTAACGGGGAACATCCTTATAAATGACTGTGTGCTACTTACACATTTTACTCTTATTCTGTCCCAGGTAAGTTTCCAAACAAGATACAGCTGCAGTCATTTGGTACAGTATGCTCAATGTGTTCATAAAAAGATACATGGTGAATTATTCTGTTTTGCTTTGTTTTGGGGGCTATATCCAGCAGTGCTCAGGGATTAATCCTGGCTCTGCTCTCAATTCTTTGGGCTCAAGAGTCCATAAAGAATGCCTGGAGTCAAACTCAGCGTGGCCACATCAAGGCAAACCTCCTACTTGCTATGGAATCACTCCACGCCCATATGTTGTTTGAATTATAATTAGAAATTACATGACTTCCTTCACACTAATGACAGGAGTGGTGGATGGTCTGGTCAGTGGATCTATATGAGGGAAATTGCTTGCAGAAAATTCTGGTAAGGGAGCTGGAGAGATAGCATGGAGGTAGGTCATTTGCCTTGCATGCAAAAGGATGGTAGTTCAAATGCCGACATCCCATATGATTCCTCTGAGCCTGCCAGGAGCAATTATTGAGAATCGAGCCACAAATAACCCCTGAGCTCTGCCGGGTCTAAATCAAAACCAAAAACCAAAACCAAAACAAAAATAGTAAAAAGAAAATTCTGATAAATGATGTCATAAAGTCCCCAAACAACAAATATATGTTAGAGCCAAGAGAATACAACAGATAGGGCATTTGCCTGACATGCAGTCAACACAGGTTCAATCCCTGGCAGCCCATATAGTTCCCTGAACAATGACATGAGTAATTACTGAGTGCAGAGCGAGGTTGTATGCTTCAAACAGCAAAGTAAAACATAATCGCAAAGACTATACTTTCAGGGAACATTTCTACAGTGTGTAAATAGAGAAGTCTCGCTGATCATGTAGAGCACCTGAAACCATGAGGAGGAGGCAGAGCATCCTCTTCTGAGCGTGAAGCCGGGTCGAGGTGTCGCTTCTGTGGCTGACTTTGGCCATCAATGATCGTTCTTCCTTTCTTCTGGAAGGGGTAGAGCAGGGGTCTCAAACTAGTGGCCCTCGGGACATTTGCTGCACTCCGTACAACATTTTATGGCCCTGCCCTAAAGGAATCTTTTGTTTTGTTTTGTTTTGTTTTAGTTGTTTGGGTCACACACACCCCAATGTTCAAGGCTTACTACTGACTTTGCACTCAAAGATCACCCCAACTTTGCCTCCTGCGGCCCCCAGGTAAATTGAGTTTGAGATCCATGGGGTAGTGGGAGAGGATGCAGTCTGAGTGGCATTTAAAAAATTCTTTGAAATATGGGGCCGGGCGGTGGCGCTGGAGGTAAGGTGCCTGCCTTGCCTGCGCTAGCCTAGGACGGACCGCGGTTCGATCCCCCGGCGTCCCATATGGTCCCCCAAGAAGCCAGGAGCAACTTCTGAGCGCATAGCCAGGAGTAACCCCTGAGCGTCACAGGGTGTGGCCCAAAAACCAAAAAAAAAATCATTGAAATATAAAAACCATAATTGCAAGTGTTTGTGTCTCTCATTTTGCTATGATTTTTTAGACGTGCTAGTTATTTTACACTCTCAAAACAGCTTAAAAATGTCCTGAAAAGTCCAAGTAGTTCAAACCTGTGTCTAAAATAAAAACCCAAGGTCAGAGACAGAAAGAGAGAAATAAATTTTCTGCACAGAAGCAGGTAGGTAAACTGGGATAATTGATCATGATATTTGGACACTGTTAAAGGGGGTATAGAGAGAAAAAAGTAGATAGGACACTCTTCAAAATCGTCATGGTCACATTTACAGTGCCCCTTGTGTTAAAAATCGGTGCATGTCAGAGATCTGTGAAATCCTGATCTTAGGTGTATCTATCCCTTTGCAAGGAGACGACCATGGCCCATCACAAACACAATATTCGAGGTGCCCAGAAGGGCTAGTAACATCCAGAAACAGGCCGTTGAAAATCTCAGGGTTTCCTTCCCTCAATAAACCCAGGATCTATCACTGCAGGTTGAGGCTACTTGGGGTCTTATATCTCCTTTCAAACTTTACTAAAAAAATTCGAATGATATGTCCCTAAGTTATGGGGTACTTTAAAATCTGGAAGTAAAGGCATGAAAATACACTTTGTTTCCCTCAAAATAAATTAAAGTACCCAGGAACAACTGCAGAGATGATTCAGAGAGTTATCCCAGATGATAGGACCTTTCTCTTGCAGACAGCCAATGCTGGTACAATGCTCAGCATACCATATGATCCCCAGGATGTTAAAATTAATCTCACATTGCAAAGCAGCCTAGGAAATGCCCCTAAAGAGCTGGCCCGAAATACTTGTTTGACGATTTCAAACATGTTTGTGTTATTTTAATTTTTTTGTGGTTTTTGGGTCACACCCGGCAGTGCTCAGAGGTTATTCCTGGCTCCAGGCTCAGAAATTGCTCCTGGCAGGATGGGGGACCATATGGGGCACCGGGATTTGAACCGATGACCTCCTGCATGAATGGCAAACGCCTTACCTCCATGCTATCTCTCCGGCCCCATGTGTTCTATTTTCTTGCCTTAAGTATAAATACAATATTAAACCTCCTTTATTCACTTACATTCAAAAAAGGACAGTTTGGTAAAAAAAAAAACTGTGGAAATGTTGAGGTTTTCAGGGAAAAATCTACAGGGTAACAACCCAGAATGCACCAGCACATACTTCAGAGTGGTTTTCCTGCTAGACTCTGGGAAGTTCCAGTGGATTTTACAACATGGAAATAGTGGATAAAAAGACACACTTTAGGGAAAATCTATCCTTCTATAGGCTGGTGCCGAATAATTGAGAGGTACTTTATTATATGCTTCAATAAATGATGAGTTATAAGTTACCATATAGGCAAGGCACTTGGCTGCATATAGATAACCCAGTAGTGATCTGCTACCATACTATATGGTGCCAATAATATAGCTGACCCAAAGTTCTTGTTTGACGATTTGAAATATGTTTGTGTTGTTTTCTTGCCTTAAGTATAAATACAATATTAAACCTCCTTTATTCACTTACATGCAAAACAAGGACATTTTGTTAAAAAAAAAACCTGTGGAAATGTTGAGGTTTTCAGGGAAAAATCTACAGGGTAACAACCCGGAATGCACCAGCACATACTTCAGAGTGGTTTTCCTGCTAGACTCTGGGAAGTTCCAGTGGACTTTACAACATGGAAATAGTGGATGAAAAGATACATTCCAGGGAAAATCCTTTTAGGCTGGTGCTGAATAATTGAGAGGTACTTTATTATATGCTTCAATAATTCATGAGTTATAAGTTACCATATAGGCAAGGCACTTGGCTGCATAGAGATAACCCAGTAGTGATCTGCTACCATACTATATGGTGCCAATAGACAGTAGTGATTCTTTGGTGCAGAGATCAGTTGAGCAAAGACCAATGGACCCACAACTTTGAAGAATTAATACGACATATATAAGCCCTATACTCACATCCAGAAAATTTATGTGGAAGTCAGGAGGCATCAGCAGTCCTGCCATCTTCTCACCAAGCACAGTTGCCTCTCCCTCACGTTTATTAAACACTCAGGTGTGCGATGTCACACTGTTTCACACAGTTAAAAAGCGCTATGTCTTCAGGTCTCAGACTGTTCATCCCATATGTCCTGTGATGGTGGACCAGACAGCAGTGAAGGTGACTCTACCTTGGAATTTCTGTGTATAAACAAAATGACCATTTCTGCTGATGTAATGACAGTGGAGTATGCCCCTTGGAGAACCCTGGACCCACACTCAGGAAACATCACTTGGATATGGTCCCTGTGATGTCAGGTATAAAAAGAACAACATTAGCCACTGAGAGAGCCAGATAGTGAGCAGAAAATCACTGTCCTATCCATTGAAGTCTCGATAAAGCATCTATCCCTCTATTTGTATCTCTCCCTCTAATTTTATTGAACCTGGACCTTTCCCAAGCCACTTCTAGCTAGTGACTCTCTCTCTCACTTAATTGAGAATAAAGATACTCCCTTTTTCTCTCAGTTTCAGGCAGACAATCATTACAAGCAAGAATCTCTGGATTGGCATGATGCTCCTGGCAGTTTATTCACATGGACACTTTGAGCCTTGTAGCACCAGATCCTGAAAGTCTGGTAATTCTGCACCATGCAGTTCTGGCAGCTTTGGGGCTCTGCAGCGTTGCTGCACCTGTATAGCAGGCTGACATACAGCTCATTGCAGTCTCCTGTAGAAGCCTGGACAGTTGTAGATAACCAGAGTATCTGCAGGCTGAAACACAGTGATTATTCTACAAAATTCTACAAACACCATTACGTGGGTTTATAAATTCCATCTACTCAAACTTTTCCCACAATTCTGCTGCTTCTGCTCTCCCAGCTGTGGTTCAGGTAGTTGACCTGAATTCAGAGCTCGAAGATTGGGTGGAATGGAAGAAGCCAAAGCCAAACACACACTGCATGTCTGAGCACAATGCTCTGTGTGGGTCCTGACACCAGAGATGCAGGCTCTCCTCTGGTCATACAGGAAGGCACTTTCCACTATGTTCAGCACCTCAGCCTCCATTGGGAAAATGCAACGTCTCCAGGAGCTTTGGGGTCTCATAACTTAACCCCAAGGGATTGAGGAGAATCGGGTCTTGAAGCAAGCATTGACTATGGATATAATCCACAAAGATAGAAGGGAATAAAGCAGACTGAGGAAAGTTCCACTACCACTCTTCGACTGCTAGCAAGAGATTTAAGTCAGTCAGCCCATTTGTAAAAAATATTGCAACCCATTTCACCCAGCTATGGAGTCTTTATTGGAAAGAGAAAGACAACCCTCTAGGGTGGAGAAAAGGGTAAGGGAACAATCCAAAAGATGCTTCAACACGAAGTTGCTCCCTTCCAATGAGTGACAAGCACCAGCAGAAAAACAGAATGGAAACCCGGTTATCCCAACAGTGGTAGAGCAGTGCACCCTTGTATACCTCTGTCTCTCAGGAAACCTCCAGGCAGTGTGACTGCTGTGGACAAAGCAGATCTGCAGGCTAGATGGTGGAAATGGTCAGTTCAAGAGATTGACACAAAGATCTAGAAGATGCACCTATCCAGCTTCTCAGTCAGGTGACTGAGGTCACCATTGCGATTTACAAAGTCATTTCTAGTTGAGTTTTCAACATAAAATGTTGATTCATGGGTCTGGAAAGGTGCCGCTAGAAGTAAGGTGTCTGCCATGCAAGCGCTAGCATAGGACGGGCTGTGGTTCAATCCCCTGGCATCCCATATGGTCCACCCAAGCCAGGGGCGATTTCTGAGCACATAGCCAAGAGTAATCCCTGAGCGTCAAACGGGTGTGGCCCAAAAACCAAAAAAAGTTGATTCATTATGTTAAAGAAATCAAATGTGTCCTGTCAATCCATCTTTTGAAATTTACAAAAATTGTGCTATAATGATTATCATGAAGTTATTTCTTGTATCAATTTCCAAATAGAATAAAATATTCGTAACAGCTCAGAAAACATGAACAATTTCCTTCCCTGAATGCTACTTCTGAAGATTTTATCTGAAAATTGGGTATTCCATATTTGAAGGAAAGCCTCCAGGCCTCTGAGCTTCCTCTTGGGTGGTAGCAGGAAATGGTGGGTTGCGAGTGGTCTCCTGCTGCCCAGAACTGCCCTGCAGAAAGAATCCTGTCTGGGTTCCCAAGCACTATCATCTTCACAATCCTGCTTGAAGTATCATAGGTGATGCTGAGGGAGCGAACTGTGGTCTGTCCTAAGTCAGTCGTGTGCAAAACAGACACCCTACCATTTGCACCCTGCTCCAGCCCCATTTGGGAGCTTTGAGCTTTTCAACCTGACTTCACAATTCTACTTCAAACATAAAATTTTATAATTTCTCAGAAATTAATACAATCATGAGGACGAAGAGATAGCATGGAAATAGGGCATTTGCCTTGCATTCAGAATGACGGTGGTTCAAAGCCCAGCATCCCATATGGTACCCCGAGCCTCATTGCTCCACATCCAACCCAGGGCGTGAGCCAATGGCTCTTTCCAAACTCACCTGCATACATACCTCTTGGTAGCCTCCCCAATGTTCCACCTTCCAACCAGGAGATCAGTTCAGGCTTCAACCGGCAATGACCTGCCAGAAGGAAGACTTCGGGGTTAGACACAAGGAAGCAGAAGCCAGTGCATGAGTCTGGGTACAAAATGAAATTGAACAAATAAAAGAAGATGAAGAACAGATTCTTGGCTCTCTAAACACATGTTGGTTATTGTACAGATGAGACCAGGGTGAATGAGAATCATATTAAAGGGGCTGGACACACAATGAGGGATGGGGGAGCAATAGGTCAGTGCTGGCCTTGCACATAGTTGAACTGTATTTGGTCTAAGGACCCTCAGGTTGAGTTCCCTTCAGTCACCCTTGGAGTGATTGAGCTCCCTGAGTCCCTTAGGGACAAACCACTGAGTGAAGAGCCAAGCACATGCACCAAGCCTTAAAGGTGTCTTATAAAAAAGAGTCTAGAGGGGCCAGAGAGAGCAAAGTTGTAGGGCATTTGCCTTGCACACAGTGTATCTAGGACAGACCAGGTTTATTCCTAGCATTCCACATGGCCCCCGAGTCTACCAGGAGCAACGTCTGAGCACACACTGATTAATAAGCCCTGAGATCCACCAGGTTTAACTCAGAAATATAAAAAAGGTTGGAGTGATATTTTGGTAGTAATGGCACACGGCAAGTTCATGGTAAAAAATGATTTGATAACCAGAACCATACAACATCCATGCAGCCTATGTTAAGTCATTCCTGGTGTAGATGTATACATAATCCCTTGGAATGCCTGTATAGTAGAAGCCCAAGCTACAGGACTTTAGACAAGGCAGCTTTGGAATAGCAACTGATGAACTGAAGTGAAAATTGGCTCCAGGGATGAACTTGACTCTGCAAAGTAATGGACAAAATGGTCGAGCTGTGTGTCCTGGATCTGAGCAGGAAGGGTGCTGAAAGGGACAACTCAGAGTCAATCCCAGGCATAGGCTAGTGTCCATTGATGTTGTCAGGGTTGAATCCTATGTGTAGAGTCATAGGTGGCTTTGGAAATGCAACTGGTTTACTGAGGAGAAATGTGGCTGCAGGGGGGAAGCTGACTCTGCAAAGTAAAGAACAAAATAGTTGAGCTGTGTGTTCTGGACCTAAGCAACAGAGCCAGGAAAGATGCAGAGAGGAACAACCCTTGTCAATTCCAGGGACATGACTCAAGTAACATCCCTGGGCATAGCCAATTTTCAACACAAAACAAAAGAAGTAGAGAAAGGAAAACAGAAAGAAACTGAAACTAAAATTAAACCCCACAGGGAAATGCATGTGTAGAAAAGGACCCCCCCTTTTTTAAGATAGGGCTAAATAGTATTCATCAGGATTCCAGAGTTAGGGACCCCAAGGAGAGTTTACAAGACATGAAAGGGAGGGTCTTGAGGGAATACAAGAAAACTTTGGAACAGTTGTAGTCCTGGCAGAGAAAGCAGCCGCACATTACAAAAGATCACTGTGATAGAACCAGAGACGATTTACTGCATGCTTGCCCAGGAAGGGGGCTTCCCCAAGCTGAAAACTCCACACACCTACAGTCTCCCCATACAGAAGGTATGATTCTAGATGGTATATCCATATGAACTACCTTTGGCTATTGTGAAATAAACTAGAGATAAATCAAAGTGCCTTTCCCAAAGATAGTTAGAAATGTTATTGTTGGCAGAAATTCTGGGCTTAAGGTCTCCTTCTTCACCAACATTCTGGTCCCTATTCCAGGAGTGAAAGCCTGGAATCTGGAGTCTAATAGGCTCTTAGACTCATCATTGGTGACTCAGAATAATGAACGCAAAGGAATGCCAGAGCACAGAATGGCAAGCCCCCAAACCAAACACAAGACAACAAACCAGAACAATGGTAGCCTCAATCTGCAGAGAACAGCGCCCCTGTGAGGAGCGTCAGCAGCCACATCCAATCCCCAGATTGCTTCCTAAAATGTCTCTGGGCCCCAAAGGTCCAGAAGGGATTATACCCCTTTACCTCTCCCCTGTCCTTCTTAGAGCCCCTACAACATCCTTACTGAGGACAGGACGTCACACTTTGAGGCTCCATCGCCTCTGGCCTGGATTATTTCCGAAGACCAGCAGTAAGGCCCCTTGCAGTATTTCCAGGAAATGTCACAGCCTGAGTAAGAAGGATGAGCACAAGCCCTGCCCAGCTACTTCCTCTGGGTCTTGCTTGATCCTGGCACATCTGAACCTGGCATCCAGCTCCACTCCTAGTGAGAGACCATGTGGAAAGCGCCCAAACAGTGTGTTGTTCACCAAATTATCCTAATGTCTACATAGTTTATAAAGGACCAGGATGTGGCCCATGTCTGCACTTCAAGTTTCTAGTCTAAAATCTACTTTTACAATCAATAGGGCTTTGGTGGAGGGGACAGTAGTACTGAGGGGAGGGTGTTTTCTTTGTGGCAGCTGAGCCTAGTTGGACACTTGGGGATGGACCTATGTGACCCTGATCTAGGTGACAGTGGCCCAACACTCCCTTGCAAAAATAACTCTTTTGCATAAAATTTCCCCTCCTCAAAAAAATACAGTTTCCCAAAGTACTCCCACCAAAAGCCTGGGGTCACCAGGCCACAGAGAGATGGAGAGCAGAATGTGCCCTGCAACTTATATAAGAAAGATACATTTTCTGGGGAAACAATCACAGGGTCTGGACAGCATTAAGAGTAATAATAGTGGAATGTGGGGCACTTGCCTTCCATGAGCTTCTGGGCCTGCCAGGTGTGAGCACTGAGCACAGAGCCAAGCAATGGCCCCGAGCCCCAATGAGGTGGCCCCTGGACCTTAACTGCAGAAGAACCCCCAAATTCCGGGGCTGAGCGCAAGCACCCGGGGGAGAGGCTCAGTCCTGCAGCATCCTGGGGTGCCCTCCCCCCAAAACAAAAGGCTAACCTGGCTGAGACCCACAGCTGCTGGTGCTCAGAGTGACCTTTCCTTAGACAGCAGAGAGAAAGTCGTCCGTCCAGAGCCCCTGAAGTCAGAGAGCCCCCTGATGTGCAGTGGAGAGATTGTCCTCCCTCTGAAGGACCAGGACATCTTCTGCGCAGGCCACAGGGAGCCCAAAACTGTCGGAATGGTCCTTCACCCTCGAGGTCTGGCAACAGAGAAACGAAGATGTCGGATTGCATGATGTAGAACTCCTTCTGCTGGATTCTTAAAGGGCCGCGCTCCAGCTAGTCACCAGTCACTTGGGATTAGAAGTTGTATTTTTCCTTCTGGTCTTGAATCAGGCAATGAAGCTCTATTCCTATGAAGAAACTGACTCAGTGTGGAGCCAATGAACACATGTGTGAAGGCCAAGGGATACACCCACAGGACTGAAAAACGATGCCCATATTTGCCATTTAATTGCCCAACTAGGGCTGGAGCTATGGGACATAGGGAAGGGCTAATGCATTGCTGGTGCCATGTCAGGGTTCAATCCCAGGCATCCCATAGGGTCCCTGAGGCAGCAGGAGTAATTCCTATTTGCAGAGCAGGACGAACCCCTGAATATTGCAAGGTGTGTTTCTAGAAGTATAATGATTTTAATAATATTATTTTAGCAGATTCCTCTAAAACAATAATGAGTATATTTTTTCTTTTTTAAATGTTGTGATTTGGGGGGCACACCTGGTCACTCTCGGAGCTTATTTCTGGCAAAGCACTCAGAAATAACTCCTGGCTTGAGGGACCAGGCAACCAAACCATGGTCTATCCTACATTAGTACTTGCAAGGCAAACGCTCTACCACCTGTGCCATTGCTCAAGCCCCCTCTTTTAAATATTTTATATATTCTCGGTGTCCCCACTAGGCCATGCTCATATTCACACTTCCTTTTTGCTCACTAGTCACACTTGGTAAGTAGTGTCTGGATGGGACCGGGATTTGAACCACCATTCATCTGCATGCAAGGCAAACACACTACCTTCATGCTATCTCTCCGGCCCCCAGTAGTAACTCCTAAGTGCCAGCAGATAGGGCCCAAAAACAAAGAACACCCCAAAAGATAGATAGGGGAGGTTAAGTAGCATTCAGTTAATAACATGTGGAGCCCATGTGAATCGATGCTTTTTGACATTTATGTCTGTATAAGTTTTAGTTTTGTGTTTTCTTTTATTTTGGGGCAGTGACAAATGAGAATTGAATCTGTCAATCTGGACAAGAAGTGTCTGCTAAAATAAAATAAAGTTATATGAATAGTCCCCCTCATTAAGAGGAGTATAACTCAGTGTCTAAAATGGAAAAATGTATCATACAAAGAAGTAAATTATCTGTCCAGAACAGACAGATGAGAAGTCAAAAGTAAAACTGCATACCAATAATAAAAACTGACAATATTAAGGAATATGTCCATTGTATTACTGAAGAACAATCTATGAATGTTATACGGTATTTTTAAGAAGTTTTTAATTAATAAAATATAGTATAAAATGTAGGTGTCAATGTATGGCAGTTGGACTTAAAATATCCCTTGGTAATCCCCCTGAATGATAGTTGAACCTGAATATGTCCCTGAATATGCCCCCTTGTCATGCCGAATATAAATGGAACGAGTCAGAACTTTGCAAGATGGCTTAGGATAGTGACCAAGCAGGGTCAGAGATATAGCATCGGAGACATGCTGCCTGCTTTGTATCTATTCCGTTCTCTTCTTCTTTGAACCAACTCTCTCTATGGGCAACTGTGGCTGGTCAATTCCACTCACACTCTGAAACGCCCGAGTGCTGGTGACAGGCCTCAGACACGAGGAGGAATTAAAAGTATACTTGGTGTTTATTTCTCCTCTCTCCTTCTCGTTTCACGTGGGCTGCTGCTATATGCTGGCATCCTGGGTGGGCACAACTCCCTACCTGGCAGCTGGGCCAAAAAGACCCCTGCTAACTATATAATAAGTGTCCTGGACAGGCTTGGCCTCTCAGCCTGCGGCCTGCAGCCCTAGAAGCCTTGGGACTCATGTTACTCAGAATTGATTTCCAGTATTTTGTTCTATTACAAAATGTACATAAAAATGTCATCTTTATAATATATCCAGTATTTCTGGAAAAATTCAAAGTAAGGAGCAAATGATATGTTGACTTAGAATTAATTCAAATGGTGAAAACAGGGGCCAAAGGAAAATGGCAGGATGAGGGCATTTGCTTTTCATGCAGGTGACCGAGGATTGACCTGGATTTGAACCCCAGCAAACCGTATAGTCCCCCCAAGCCAGGAGCAATTTCTGATTGCAGCTCCAGAAGTAACCCCTAAGCGTCACCAGGTGTGATCCCAAAACAAGAACAAAATCAAATTGTAAACACACAGATTGCAAAATACCTGAAATCAAATGTTTCCTATCAATGAACAGAGCAATAGAGGCTATGTCATTCAGAAAGGTCTCTGTGAAAGCAGATTCTGTCATCCTAGTTTTTCAGACGGGATCTTTCCTTAAAACACAGCAAAGAACCGGAGAGATAGCACAGCGGCGTTTGCCTTGCAAGCAGCCGATCCAGGACCAAAGGTGGTTGGTTCGAATCCCTGTGTCCCATATGGTCCCCCGTGCCTGTCAGGAGCTATTTCTGAGCAGACAGCCAGGAGTAACCCCTGAGCACCGCTGGGTGTGGCCCAAAAACGAAACAAAAAAATCAAAGGATAAAGTAAGATCTTATGCTTCAAACAATCAGCCATAGACATTTCAGAGAAAATCTGCATGATAACTCAATTCTTGTTGAATTGAGCATATTAGATTTTCACTTATTAAGATACAAAATAATTGAAATCTAATTAAATAGTTTCCCACCGTAGGAATTACAAAATTGACAAATGCCTCCCAATAGTCGCTGTGAGTGCACAGCCCTCATGATGGACTGGACATGGATAATTCTCTCTGCACTCCCTGGGCACAGGTAAGAGTTACTGTCCCTGGACTGAGAAGGGAACTAGGTCCACTCGGAGGAGTCCTTTAGTCGTGTGTCTGTCCACAGGTGTGTACACACAGGTGCAGCTAATACCAAGACAGCTAGTGCATTCTGGCGATGAGATGTGACACCTTGGTTATTAGTAAAGATTTGCAAGGCATCTGTTTATAAATCAGTTTACGGATGTTGTCCAAGATCCATGGACTAAAGTTTGTTGGATGGGAGATTTAAATGCTTGTCAGCACGTAGAACTTTGTAGAATAACTGCCCTTTTCAGGCTGTAGCTACTGTGGTTTTCAAGAAGGCTGCCAGAAAGATTAGTCAATAGTAGGCAGCTTTGCACAATCAGTGGGGAATTGCTATTAAGACTTAAGGGATCACAATGACAATGATAGTTGGAAATAATCCCTCTAGACAATAACTTTCCTGAAAGGAAATAAAGTGATCAGCATGATATACATTCAGCAACAACAATATTGCAAACCAATATTTTAAATGAATGAAAGAAAGAGATAAATATATCCGCCCCAGTGGCAGGCAGGGGTTCCGATGGGAGTGGAACTGTTTTCTTGGATGCCACTGTTGTTCACATGGGGTAGTAGCTACAGATTCTGGGTGCTAAGAGCAGGAGGTGGGAATCAGGACCAGGGACTTTGGAAAGAAAATCTTCTCCCCAGAAACCCCAGCACACACGGAGACCTCTGAACTTATTGGTCCAAGCAGCAATGACTGCTGATTGGTGAATCTTGCTCAAGGTCTGATTACAGAGAAACAAAAAAGTGATTATTCTTATGTCAATCAACTTCCAGCAGGAAACTTAAATGCCATGCTCCAGTTATTTAACAGACATTTCCTGGCCTGGAACTGTAAATCTATTCCTATTCAGAAATGGAAGGATCAATTTCAAAGAAATATAAAACAGACCCATCTTTGGGTCTTATTTAGAGCACAGAGTGCAGCCAATGAATATCTGTGTAAAACCAGGGTAATACCCGCACAGAACTGAAAGAAAATGCCCATATCTGTAACAGCTCAGGAGATTATGAGCAATGTTCATCCCTGGATGCTATTTCCAATTATTTTTTGGTCTGGTAACTGGACATCCCAAAACTTAAAATTTTCTGAGGCCAGGGGCTAGATACATAGCATGGAGGTAAGGAATTTGCCTTTCATGCAGGACGTTGGTTCCAATCCCTGCATCCCATATTTCCCTGTGCCTGCCAGGAGCATTTTCTGAATATAGAGCCAGGAATATCCCCTGAGCACTGCCGGGTGTGATCCAAAAACTAACTAACTAAATAAATAAATAAAAATTGCACGAATGAAGAACATTTTTGGGCCAGAGAGGTGGCATTAGAGGTAAGGTGTCTGCTTTGCAAGCAGTAGTGTAGAACAGACTGCGGTTCGATCCCCTGGCATCAAATATGGTCCTCCCAAGCTAGGAGCGATTTCTGAGTGCATAGCCAGGAGTAACCCCTGAGCGTCAAACGGGTGTGGCCCAAAAACCAAAAAAAAATCTCTGAGGTCTTAAACATGGTCATGGTGATATCCTGGAATTTTGGGTCCTCAGTGCCCACTGCTACCCAGTCCTGTCCTGCAGGCATAATCGTGCCTGGGTTCTCTAGCAATATCATCCTCATATTCCAGTCTGAGGAGCTGTGATCATTGGGGCATGACTTCAGAATACTCTAGTCTCAGTTCTGGGGTCACACCCAGCAGCCTTCAGGGGATACTGCTGGCTTTACGCTCAGAAATCGATCCTGGCAGGATTGGGGGATAATATAGGATACTCAAATTCAAAACACTGTCCTTCTGCATGCAAGGCAAGCTGCTCATCTCCATGCTACCTCTCCAGCCCCTACTCAAGTTTATTTCAATTCATATCACATTGGTACAATAGCATCAACAACATAATGTTGATATTCTAAGTTTTTCGAAGCAACATCTAGTCAAACTCCTAATAGGACCTCAAAATCCACTCCCCAAATGTCTGGTTACTCAATTCTATTGGAGCAAATCGATCAACTCTCCTTCTATTCCTGGTATGCTGAGTTCTGTGATGTCTGAATATTGTTCAATTAATTACTTAGGCGGTGTCCAAGAACTGAATGCTATACTCTTGAGAAATGTCCAGATTGTTTTAATTGGTTCTGAAATAGGCAGCATTACTGTTAGAACGAGGGAGGGCTATGTATCAAGATATCTACATTTGCTTCTCCCTTTTTGAAACTAGAAACAATTGGCTTTCAGACAATTAAAGCATTTTCTTTACTAGCCCTGTATACTCTTCAGGAAGTCTGAACAGGGATTAATGTGTGCTCTTTATTTATCTAGGTTTTTGGGCCTCACTTGGTGACACTCAAAGGTTACTTCTGGCTATGCACTCAAAAATATTCCCTGCCTCGAGTTCTATATGGAATGCTAGGGATCCAACCAAGGTCCATCCTAGTCAGCGATGTGAAAGGAAAATGTCCTATCACTGCACTATGGCTTGGTTTTAATATGCATGCTTTTTAAATCTCTCTTCCCTGCCACTCACCACACTCCGTTAACAGCCCTGCTCACCTGTTAGTTTAAATGGTGAATTTCAAGACTCCTATATACAACTCAAGTTTCAGATTTTGTGCTGCACAAAGGATGTATATTGTGAGTGATTAACTATATGAAATATGGTATCAACTCAAGTGGCAGCTTCATGCCCAAATAAATGTAGGGCATTGGACCACAGGTCCTGAATCAAAGATTGATGCAGAGAATAATGCACACCTGGTAAGGATATAATATAGGATGAGGAACTCCCACATATAAGAATTCTGTATCTAAGTTGAAGGAAGCTAAGTCGTGAGAATGACTGAGTTATTGCAAAGAAAAACACAAATATACAAAAGAAAACGTCTTATTTTCCAGGAGATATATTTCCTTTAAATAATTCATCTTAAAAATCTTGTGTGTGCTTCTTGGAGCCGGGAGTCTAGCAGGAGGAGGTTGGCAGGCCCCTGCCATGCCGGAGGCCTGCTTGACCAGGCCTAGTGGGGGTGCGGGACTTGGGTAACCCCAGCACCACTCTAGCGCCTTGCTCCAGATCTCCAGGGCTTTCCCGGGCCACATGCCTGGGCAAGCCGGTGAGTTGGGTCCCTTGGTGGAGCTTGAAGCTACCCTAGGCCTTCCCCCACTATCCATTCAGCTCCTTAGGGAGGGTCTGGGTGGGGCTCTGAACTCCTGGTCTCCCAGCTTCTTGAAGGATCTCTCCTTCTTGGAGCCGGGAGTCTAGCAGGAGGAGGTTGGCAGGCCCCTGCCATGCCGGAGGCCTGCTTGACCAGGCCTAGTGGGGGTGCGGGACTTGGGTAACCCCAGCACCACTCTAGCGCCTTGCTCCAGATCTCCAGGGCTTTCCCGGGCCACATGCCTGGGGAAGCCGGTGAGTTGGGTCCCTTGGTGGAGCTTGAAGCTACCCTAGGCCTTCCCCCACTATCCATTCAGCTCCTTAGGGAGGGTCTGGGTGGGGCTCTGAACTCCTGGTCTCCCAGCTTCTTGAAGGATCTCTCCTTCTTGGAGCCGGGAGTCTAGCAGGAGGAGGTTGGCAGGCCCCTGCCATGCCGGAGGCCTGCTTGACCAGGCCTAGTGGGGGTGCGGGACTTGGGTAACCCCAGCACCACTCTAGCGCCTTGCTCCAGATCTCCAGGGCTTTCCCGGGCCACATGCCTGGGCAAGCCGGTGAGTTGGGTCCCTTGGTGGAGCTTGAAGCTACCCTAGGCCTTCCCCCACTATCCATTCAGCTCCTTAGGGAGGGTCTGGGTGGGGCTCTGAACTCCTGGTCTCCCAGCTTCTTGAAGGATCTCTCCTTCTTGGAGCCGGGAGTCTAGCAGGAGGAGGTTGGCAGGCCCCTGCCATGCCGGAGACCTGCTTGACCAGGCCTAGTGGGGGTGCGGGACTTGGGTAACCCCAGCACCACTCTAGCGCCTTGCTCCAGATCTCCAGGGCTTTCCCGGGCCACATGCCTGGGGAAGCCGGTGAGTTGGGTCCCTTGGTGGAGCTTGAAGCTTCCCTAGGCCTTCCCCCATTACCATATTCTTGAAGTCATTGGTAATCTCTCTGCAGTCTATATTTACAGAATCGCGCGGGGGCTATCGCCCCCGCGCGCACTTGAAACATTAATAGTACTCATACAAGAAACATTAATAGTACTTACTATCATTGAATTATATTTTTACGTATGCAGAATGTCTATTTTGTCCTCTGCCCTATTGCATGCCCCTTCATAAGTTCATATTTCTCTTTAACTTCTTTAATCATCTTTTATCATCATTACTCCCCATTTACCCTTTCTAACTTAAGTACTGTAGAGTCCTAAGACACAGACCAAAGTGGTGTCCTGTAGTTAACACCCACCCAACTATTTTAAAAGGCATAAAAGAGACACATATGTTTTCAACATTGTATGGGTGTTTTCTTTGATGTCTATAAACTTTTGCTGAATATTTTCTTATACAGTGACGATCCCCCCCATGTTTTTTATCTTCTCTTTATGAACTGCTCAATATGGAATTTGTTGTGAAAAATCCCTCAGTTTAGTACTTATGTTTGAACCAGGTCTATGGGTCTTGTTGTAAATATTCTTATGCCCCCATATATCTTATAGCACCACGTGGCTTTATTTCTTGTTTGCTTAGGCACACTAAAATGGGAAAATACTATACATACCAATAGGTTCTTATCTAATAGAGATGGCAACAGACAAATCTTGTAGTGCAATGAGACCTTACACCCTGAACATTGACATAAAGACCAGGCACAGGCCTCAGAAGAATGGGCATTCTCCATTCACCCCTTGATCTACAGAAGATATTTACAAAACATACAAGGTTGTATATAACATTACCTGGTGGCATTCCTGTACCAGGGAAGACCCTACAGCTGCTCTGACATCTATCTACTCAAAAGAAACACACCTTAACACTGAGAAGACAACAAGAACAATGACCTGCTTACTGGACAGGGCTTGCTGTATTGCCCCTTAATTGTGAGTTTTGTCTATAACATACCTGGAAGTAATCCTCTACCACGGTAGACCCTACCACTGCTCAGACATCGTCCTGCTCAAAAAAGACTTCCCTTTACACTTAGAAGACTTAACAATCTGCTTACAGGAAAGGCCCTCCTGCATTGCCCTTTCATGGTGAGGTGAAACGAGAAGGCACTCCACATCATGACTTCAATGTAAGACATGCAGATTCCAGAATCTTCAATACAGAAACATGATACCAACAACAGAGACTGTGAAAAGTGTGTTGGCACTATGATCGGACGATAACTTGCCTGAGGCCTAGAGCTGGTCTTATGCCAGGAAACTTCAGGGGTAGGATCTCTTTGTATTTAGGCCAAGGTTATTACTTTCCATGCCTCTCATATTTTGGTGGGTCTATGCAAACAACAATTGCCACTAACAATGTTTTTACTGTGCTCCTTTGACGCTAATCCTTAAAACACACCCACTTAAAATTTGAGGTTAACTTAAGCTAATTTTCATGTACATGGAAATGTAAAAAATACTATGCCTCTAATGTTAAAGGAGTTACGTAAGTTTGATGGCTTTAGATCGCCTTGTGTGCTGTTAAGAAATATTATAATGTGCTACAATCTGGGGACTCGAGGGACAAAATAATCGCACATGGATTCTGTTTTATTTTATCTTAACGTTCTTTGGCTGAAAGTTCAAAATTAAGATATCAGCATGGGGACTTCTTCTGAGAATTATGTTATGGGTGATTGTCATTCCACTGTAACTTTACCTTGTCCTCTTTGTCTGCATCTTTTGTTCTCATATTCAAAATAAAAAAAATAAAAAAAAAAAAAAAAAAAAAAAAAAAAAAAAAATCTTGTGTGTATCCTTTGGTGTGTGATGAGAATTGACCTCTGACTGAAGTCTCGCCCACATTCCCTACAAACATGGGGCTTCTCCCCTGTGTGTCCTCTGGTGTTTGATGAGATGTGACCTCTGACTGAAAAATTGCCCACATTCCCTACAAACATAGGGCTTGTCTCCTGTGTGTATCCTTTGGTGTGTGATGAGATTTGACCTCTGACTGAAGCTTCGCCCACATTCCCTACAAACATGGGGCTTCTCTCATGTGTGTATCCTTTGATGTGTGATGAGAATTGACCTCTGACTGAAGGCTCGCCCACATTCCCTGCAAACATGGGGCTTCTCCCCTGTGTGTGTCATCTGGTGTTTGATGAGATGTGACCTCTGTCTAAAACCTTGCCCACATTCCATACAAACATAGGGCTTGTCTCCTGTGTGTATCCTTTGGTGTGTGATGAGACTTGACCTATGACTGAAGCCTCGCCCACACTCCCCACAAACATGGGGCTTCTCTCCTGTGTGTATCCTTTGGTGTGTGATGAGACTTGACCTCTGAGTGAAGCCTTGCCCACACTCCCCACAAACATGGGGCTTGTCTCCTGTGTGTATTCTTTGGTGTGTGATGAGATTTGACCTATGACTGAAGCCTCGCCCACATTCCTTACAAATGTGGGACTTCTCCCCTGTATGTGTCCTATGGTGTCTGATAAGACTTGACTTATCTGTGAAGCCTCGCCCACACTCCCCACAAATATGGGGCTTGTCTCCTGTGTGTATCCTTCGGTGTGTGATGAGATGTGACCTCTTACTGAAGCCTCGCCCACATTCCTTACAAACATGGGGCTTTTTTTCTGTTTGTGTCTTCTGGTGTTTCACCTTAGATACAATAGTGAAACCTTTTCTAGGCCTCACATTCTTATCTCTTAAAATTATTTTTATTCCTAATCCTTGACCTATTATACCTGTGCCCTTTAGATTTAATGTATGCCATGTGTTACTTTTTTCCTCATTTGAAATCTCATTTTTATTAAAGCTCCCTATTTGACAATAAGATAATCTAGATAAGGCTGCTGAATTTTTTTTATCTAAATGTATGGAGATTTCTTTGTGTTTTTGACTTTCAAGTATATCATTTCTTGTTTTGTCATTATAAGTATTAGAATTTCTTTGCAGTTGGTTCCGATTATGTAGATAGGATTTCTCTGATGGAACTTGATCTTTGGCCAATGTTCCTGGGAAGATCCAAGAGGGATGACTTGGGTTCATGTGATGATTAAGGAAGTTCTGATCGAAGAAAGTCCGTGAGCCTAAGGGACATGGATAGATTTCTGACTTTGGTTCTGCTGAAAGAGAAAGATTTTGGTCAGAGTTGAATTGACAAGGCTGTCTAGACCATAGCCTATCTCCTGCTAAATTCTGTTCTCCTGGCTTTCCTTATTTTGTGAATAAACCAAGATAAGACTCTATATTCTTAAATATTCTAATTTCTTTGTTTGGAACTAGAAGGTATACGCAGAGGTGCCCACAACTTATTCCTTGCTCTGGGATACGGGATCACTCCCTGCATGCTGGTCTCTAACAGTTTGTTTTATCTTACCATTTGTGGGGAGCCTAGCTGATGAAACCTGGGACATAAGACACCTCAGTAATTCCTAATCTGGTCACCCACGTGACCAAAAGGCCCATGCCTTGAGAACAAAGGAAATAGACAAAAATAAAGTAATTCAGAGCAGCCCAATATATCCAGCCAGAAAGAAAAATATAGAGTTTGCCTTTGTGTTAGCAAACATTATTAAGAACTTTGTTTGAATCTTATGTCTTTTAGTAAAACGTGCTCAGGTCTACCTCTGCCCCTCCCTACGACCTGCCCCAGTTTATGCTAATGAATGCTTGTAACTGTGATTGGTGTAAAATTTGTAACACCCCTGACGTGTTTCAGCCCTTAAAAGCTGATCCCCCAACAATAAACTTCCCTTTTTGAACAGCATGCGTTGTCTTGAAGGCCCTTCTTACTAATCTCTCTAGTTCTTCTTTACAGGTCGGTTCTGCTCGAGTGAACCCACTAATAACTAGCAACTTTCATTTCCACACCCCCGCGGGTCGGGGGACTCCCACGAAAGTTGCAGAGTGGCGCCCAACGTGGGGCTCGAGTCACAGAATCTGATCGGGTGGCAGAGTGCGACGAGTCCGGAGCTGAATTACGTCAGGTAAAATAAATTAAAGCAACGTAATTTAGTTAGTCTAATGCCTAGGTAAAAACCGCCACCCCATTACAGTCCCAGAGTAAAGATGGGTACCAGCCCGAGTAAAGGGGCAAAAATTATTATATACAAGAGGAACTAAAAAGTAGGAAGATTAAAAGTTAAAGAAACTTGTTGAAATTTTTGGATCTGCTCAAAAGCATCATAGTAAAATCTGCTTTTGACCCTAAGAGCTTGCAAATTGTGAAAGATGCCCAGAAGCATTTGGAGCACGCCTCCAAACAATGCTCTCACCCCAGTTCCCGCTCCAGCTCATTTTTGCATATTGATTCCCTTTCTCCCCCCGAGGAGCCTTCTTCTCTTATGCAGAAAACTCTTTATCCCTCTCTGCGAGGGGCAGCCTCAGAGCCCCCTGAGGAGAAGCAGGACTCAGAGGAAGAAAGTGAGTTGCAGAATAAAACTGACCCCTACCATGGGAATGCAACCTCTCTTCCCTCACAGCCTCCCCTGTTTGATTTGCCCGCACCCATAAAAATGCCTCTTCCAGAACCCGATAATCCTTTATTGATAGAGATTCGGCAGCTCAGACAGCAAATTGCCCAGCTTCAAGCTACAGATCCATCATCTCCACATTTTTTGTTCCCTGTCCATGGCCCGGACGGGGAGAACTGGGAGGAGGAGGGTGAACTCCCCTCTTTACCCCTTGGCAGACCCCGCACGAGGGCGCAGGCCAGGCAAGAAGCAGCCGCAGCTGCTGCTGCTGCCACTTCGGCAGCTCCAATTCCAGCTGCCAGAGCCCCCCAACACCCAGCCCAGCCTGACAATGGCTCCCTAGACCATAGTCCCAATCAAGCAGAACCCCCTGACATTCCTGAAGTCCCTATCAAACGGCAACTGCGGCAATACAAGGCCCTCGACAGAAAAGACCTCAAAGAACTTTTTACTGCAGTCAGCTCTTATGGCCTACATGCTCCATACACCTTGTCTTGCCTTAAATCCATCGGTGGCGGCGGCGCTGTTCTGCCAGCCGAGTGGCGAGATATTGTTAGAACTGCTTTGAAAAATGATGTTTATGTTTCTTGGGAAGCTGATTTCCTATTAAGATGTCAGGGTATTGCTGCAGGAAATAATGACCTTTATGCCCGCATAGCAGGAATACCCCCATATCACGTTCTTAAAGAACAGTGTAAACTCCCTAGAAGCTTGCTTGCAAACACAGCTCTCGCTGCCCTACGAGCTTGAAAGTCCCTTCCCCGGGCTGGTACCTCTACCGCCCCGCTCTCTCAAATAGTGCAGGGCCCAGACGAACCATACAATTCTTTCATTGCCCGCCTTTCAGAGGCTGTGGAGCGCGTCCTGGGCGTCACCGCCACAGACGCTGATAGTACTTTGGTGAAACAATTAGCCTTTGAAAATGCTAATGAGACCTGTAAGAGTATCCTTAGGAACAACCTGAAAGGAAAGTCCTTGCATAACATGATCAATCTCTGCCGCGAGGCAGACCCCTTTGTTCATAAGATCGCCAAAGCCCTTGTTGCCTTTCAAGGCCAAAACAAAGGAAAAACCTGCTTTCAATGTGGTGCTCCGGGCCATTTTGCCTCCCGCTGTCCTCAGCGGCAGACACCGGTGTTACAAGCAGGTAACACTAATCCCTGGCCCTTTGGCTGAGGGCAATGACTCAGTTGACCAGGCTACCCGTCTTTTACCTGTCTTTAATCAGCCTAACTCTTTACAGTTGGCGCAACAAGCCCATGAGCTACATCACCTTAATGCGCAAACGCTTAGGTTAAAATATTTTGTCACCCGGGAACAGGCTCGAGAAATTGTTAAGTCATGTAAAGCTTGCCTTTCCCTCTTGCCTGAACCTCACACCGGAGTTAATCCTCGTGGCCTTACACCTGGAGAACTCTGGCAAATGGATGTTACTCATTATTCTGCCTTTGGCAATCTTAAGTATATTCATGTTACAGTAGATACATATAGTGGTTTTATTTGTGCCTCTCTCCAAACAGGAGAAGCCACCAAGGATGTCATTGCTCATCTTTTACATTGCTTTACTATTGTTCCTGTCCCTACGGTCATTAAGACTGATAACGGTCCAGGATATATTAGTTCCAAATTCAAGGATTTTTGTGAAAAATTTGGTATCACCCTTAAAACAGGAATTCCCCTAAACCCTCAAGGCCAAGGCATTGTTGAAAGAGCTAATCAAACTTTGAAAAATACACTTTTTAAACTCACTTCAGAAAGCGAGAATTTGTACTCTCGCAAAGGCAAACACCGCCTGCTTTTGAATCATGCACTCTTCGTGCTCAATTTTCTCTCCTTGGATTCCAGCGGCCGTTCAGCGGCTGATCGACTCTGGCACCCCTCCACTCGTGAGAATTTTCAGCAAGTGCTTTGGAAAGATGTTCGTACAGGACACTGGCTTGGCCCACACCCTGTTCTCATATGGGGCAAAGGTCATGCCTGTGTTCACAACCCAACCACCTCTGAAACGCGCTGGCTTCCTGATAGGCTGGTCAAACTTTATAACCCTCCCAGGGGTAACGCCCCTGAGGACTCTTCTGTTTCCCTTTCAGGTGCCGCTCCTGACACTTCCCCAAGGACACCGCTGGCTGACAATCCTTGCCGCGCTTCTCTTGAATCTCCCTTGCAAGACGTTGACAACACCCCTGGTTCCTTCCCCTCCCCTTTTGACTTTTAATTCTACACTGGTGCCGGAGACATAGCCAACTCCCCTCCCACCCATCCCCTGACCCATCCTTAAGTAACCCTTTGTGCCCTCACCATGGGTGCTGAGGATCAGTACGCCACCCCCAATCAATTTTGCCACGACCTGGCCCGTTCACCCATTCCCCAGGACACACTGGCGATAACCACCTTCACGAGAAAGCCAGCGTCCCCCGCTGTGACCTGCCTACCTTTAGAGATTTTTTTTCTTTCACTATCCCCTTTATGCTTGTCCCGGCCACCACCGTGACCGCACTTCATTCCAAGTGCGGCAATCGCTCAAGTATTTTTGTTTGAAAATTTTGCAGTTGTGCAACCACTGCCAACACGAATTGGATTACAGTGTCTCATAAAATTGGATCTTACAAAAAACCTTGGGCATCCGGCGATCTTCTGGCATCCGTGAATGTCAGCTCAACCTCTCCCACGCCACGAGCTCTTCAGAACTCTGCCTGCTTCCCCACCCTTCCAGCCCATGCTGTCCTCCGGACCCCCCTCCTCTTCTCAGCTCATCCTTGTCATGATCAACGCCTCCGCCCAAACACCTTCGGTACCTGCTATTCACCCACCTCACCGGCCTAAATTGCTGCCTTGACCTGCCTTACTTCACCTACGACACCAACCTTCTGCAATGCGGTATGAAGCTTCAACATGGCATGGCTTAACTTTAAAACTAGTGGTGAAACTTAAACTTTGCCCCTTGGTACCCAATATGACTCCCCCTATTGAAAATTGTAATCAAATTCTTGTCGTTGATTTCTCCTTTCAGTTCATAATTGCCCCCAATTCAACGTTTCTTGCCTGTTTTCACTGGTTTATCTCCCCCATTGTTTTACATTTGTTTCTTTAGTCCTAGAACTACTGTATTTTGGT
This sequence comes from Suncus etruscus, assembly GCF_024139225.1. Taxonomy (NCBI): domain Eukaryota; kingdom Metazoa; phylum Chordata; class Mammalia; order Eulipotyphla; family Soricidae; genus Suncus; species Suncus etruscus. Next base: position 71,902 of record NW_026060329.1, on the reverse strand, counting down.
TGTTTTAATGCCTAAATTCACTGTTAAATCAAAAATTGCCTTATTACCTCTTAAAAATAACCTTGTCTCTCTCCCGCTGCAGCATAAAAACAAACATTGCCTCCACCCCAGCCTTATTGAAAGGCCTGGGTGTTACTGGTGTAAGCACAAAAATTTATTCATTGGTTCATACTCTACAATCTGTTAATGCCTCATAACTGTTGTTAAGAATGTTTACAAACTTAGAAAAAGTTTACACTACTTAACTGTTGAATCCCTAGCAGTATTAGAGCACAAAAACTGCCGTGGTTTAAAATTAACCTTTTTTGAGGGAGGGGGAAATTTGTGTCATCCTTAGAATAAAATGTTGCTTTTTAAAATAAACTTGGCTTAGCTAGAGATAGCATTGGACTTGTGGAGGAAAGTCTAGAGGATAGAAATAGACAGAGGGATTAAGATGAGTCCTGATATAAAATTGGTCCTCTACCTCATCCTGGCTGTCTAAGCTGCTACCTAATTCGGTCCTTTCATTGGTTTTTTTGCTAATTTTTCCTTTGGCCCCAAGGCATTCTGTCGCCTCACAAGTTTGTTAAAAATCCGGTTACTGAGATTGCCCTAATGTTCAGTACAGGTCCAATATCAGTGGCTCTCCTAAATGCACCCCGAAGAACTTGAAGCCTTGGATATACCTGTGAGCTTTAAGGAGTTTTGAGTATCTGGCTAAACGCCCCTGCTTGCTCTGCTCCTGGCTGTGGAGATGCCCATGACGGGGAATAGTTTGGTGCCAGTGTCTGGGTGCAAACATGGCATTCCTAATATTTTGCGCGCAAAAACTTTTAATTTGGTCTCTTGTTGCCATGTCCAGAACTGGAAGCCCACCAAATAACCTAAGACAGGCTGCTCCACCCTCTTTGCTCTTCTTCTTTTATTATTTACAGGAAAGGGGGAACTGTGGGGAGCCTAGCTGATGAAACCTGGGACATAAGACACCTCAGTAATTCCTAATCTGGTCACCCACGTGACCAAAAGGCCCATGCCTTGAGAACAAAGGAAATAGACAAAAATAAAGTAATTCAGAGCAGCCCAATATATCCAGCCAGAAAGAAAAATATAGAGTTTGCCTTTGTGTTAGCAAACATTATTAAGAACTTTGTTTGAATCTTATGTCTTTTAGTAAAACGTGCTCAGGTCTACCTCTGCCCCTCCCTACGACCTGCCCCAGTTTATGCTAATGAATGCTTGTAACTGTGATTGGTGTAAAATTTGTAACACCCCTGACGTGTTTCAGCCCTTAAAAGCTGATCCCCCAACAATAAACTTCCCTTTTTGAACAGCATGCGTTGTCTTGAAGGCCCTTCTTACTAATCTCTCTAGTTCTTCTTTACAGGTCGGTTCTGCTCGAGTGAACCCACTAATAACTAGCAACTTTCATTTCCACACCCCCGCGGGTCGGGGGACTCCCACGAAAGTTGCAACCATTTACATTTATTATGACTTAAAAAGTTAGCAAACTCCATATTCAAAATCTTTTATTAGTTTTTGGGCTCAGCATTAAGGGCAGTGAATGGGAGCAAGACAGATCCTGCACCAATGATCTGGGAGCACGACGCCCCAAGTCCAGGGTCCCCATTTTACACAGGCCCACAATGTTCCACTCCCAATCAAGGACTTGATCCCAGGAGCATCATCCCACACTCACCTGCAAACATGCCTCTTGGCAGCCTCTCCAGGATTCCATCTTCCAACCAGGAGATCAGCACAGGTTTCACCTTGCAATACCCTGCCCAGAAAAACATTTTATGGAGTTAGATAATGGGAAAGGGGCTAAAGCCTGTGCATGAGTCTGAGATTCTATTTTAAGCTGAAAAACCATGGAACAGATGAGATCAGCGTGAAATGAAATCAAGAGTCTAATTGAGGAGGGCCGGAGAGATTGCATGGAGGAAAGGCGTTTGCATTTTTTAAAATATGAAATGAATTATGTGGCATCCTTGCGCAGGACTCATGTTAATCTTCTCTGTATCATTCCAATTTTAGCATATGTGCTGCTAAAGCGAGCACAGGCGTTTGTCTTTCACGCAGAAGGTCAGTGGTTCAAATCCCAGCATCCCATATGGTCCCCTGAGCCTACCAGGAGTGATTTCTGAAATTAGAGCCAGGAATAACCCCTGAGTACTGCTGAGTGTGACCCCCCTAATTGAGGGTGCTGTATTATACAGTGGAAGGATGAGCAAGCACTTGGCTCACATGCATTTACCTGTGTTCCACAGAGAGTGAGAATAGCCAGGAGTAAATGCAAAAAATCCATGTTTCTTAAACAGAGGAAGCTGGGGGTTTATGGTAATGAGCACCAACTGTCCTGCAACCAATTTCATCAGGTCTCTGTCTGAGTAGAGAGAGGGAACCTTTGATGCCTCCCACAAACTCTTCATTCCCCAAAGCACTCGGATGCTGGTTCTTTTGTGTGAGGATATTTCCATTTAGATCATGTATTCCCAGGCATATTGGACCTAGCATTTCTTTCTCCCAAAATATAAAATAACTTAAAGCCCATTTGAGTAAAGGAAGGAATTACTTTGAAATACTTATCATAGTCAGAAAACGTCATGTGTTTAGGGGAAAAAAGCAGGTATACCTCTAGACACATTTTATACAATCAGTTCCATAGATCAATTTTTAAACACCCTGAAACTCCAGCATTCTAACTCATTAAAAGAAAAATACAAAAACTAAGGAAGACTCCTGAAGCTAGGAATATGGAGAGAAATCCTGGCAAATTTTCAAGTCGACCTATATGCCTGGACCTTACAAATGAGGATCTAAAATAAACACTTAATGTTTTAACAATGAAATGAAGAAGTGACTATGGGCCCAGAGAGATAGCACAGTGGTGTTTGCCTCGCAAGCAGCTGATCCAGGACCAAAGGTGGTTGGTTCGAATCCCGGTGTCCCATATGGTCCCCCGTGCCTGCCAGAAGCTATTTCTGAGCAGACAGCCAGGAGTAACCCCTGAGCAATGCCGGGTGTGGCCCAAAAACCAAAAACCAAAAAAAAAAAAATAAATATGAAGAAGTAACTAGCCAGCAAACTTTAAGAAATCAAAAGCAGGGAAGAAACCAAGAAAAAATAATCTAAAACTGGACAATTCAACCAACACAAAGAATTCTTTTGGAAAATGAAACTCCATACAAATGAAACCGAAGGATTGAAAAACATGTCAGCAAACCCCCATGGCTAGAATTACAAGATAGAAAATCGGCTTGACAAACTTGAAGACAATTTACAAACCAGAACTGATTAAAGAAGTAAAAAAGAAAGGAGAGCTGTGGGGGGAGAGCAGTGGCACAAGCTATAGGGTGTTTGCCTTGCAAGACCTAAAGCCCAGGCAGAGAGCGGACCGGGTGAGTTCCTTCCCCCAGGTGGGCGCCTAGACCGGCAGAGTCCCCTTTCCCCACGTGGGCGCCTAGACCAGTAAGCCCCTCCAGGACCCCAAGCCCAGGCGGAGAGTGGACCTGGTGGATCCCTTCCCCCAGGTGGGTGCCTAGACCGGCAAGCCGAGCAAATCGCTCTGGGACCCCAAGCCCGAGTGGAAGGTGTTCTTAGATACAAAGGGCTGACAAACTAAGATGGCAGCTCGGGATAACACAAGAGATACCATACCTAGCCGGTATTACGAGATGGTCCCGAGAATACTCTTTAATATACACTTTATCTCAAGGTTACACCTTCTTTTAGGAATTGAAGCACGTGACCAATCAGACCACCGAAGCAGTAACTGCGACGTACAAACATAAACTACAGGCTCTACTAATCGAACACACTCAAGCAAACTAGCATTCCCTTGCTACTTTCTTTCTTCTCACTACTTTCTTTTTTATTTTTTCTTTTCTATTCTTCGCTTTACTTTTTTCCTTTTCTCTTCTCCCTTTCTTTCTAATGTATTTTCTCTTTTCTCCCTTCCTACCGCTACCACATACATTCCCCTTTCCCCCCTTTGGAAATCCAACTATCCCTTCACCCCTCAATCCCATCTAGACCTCCCACCATACTAAAACTCTTCACCCTCAGTCCTTAATCTATTAGGCATCAAGATTGACCTCCTACCCCAACGAACCAGTACGCAGCACCCAAGAGAAGGGACACCCAGTCAAACCCATACTTCGTCACCTACATGAAAAGGCAACCAATTCCCCTGCGGACTCTTGCTGCGCGGCCCTCCCTACCAACTCCCCTTAATGTGGACTGTTACTTGAAACTGGACTTAGCTCCAAAAGTATCCCCAATGCAGGAAATCTTCCAAGACCTCCCTGCCGCAAATCTTTTGCCAATCTGAAGAAGGTTGGGGGGTGTGATGGAAAGGTGCCTGGGAATCCACACACCACAAGAAAAACCCAAAAGACAATGGGAAAATCTGTACTTCCAACATAAACGTAAGACCTGTATTACACCTCCTCTTTACCTGCTTTTCCCCAAATGTAAGGTAGTCTTTTGCATCACTTTGGTCCTTTAAGTACTTTGTTAACTCATTCCTTTTTAAAAAAATTGTCTGTTCGACATATACATATGTGAGCACATACATTTTTTTTTTGGTTTTTGGGCCACACCCGCGGTGCTCAGGGGTTACTCCTGGCTGTCTGCTCAGAAATAGCTCCTGGCAGGCACGGGGGACCATATGGGACACGGGAATTCGAACCAACCACCTTTGGTCCTGGGTTGGCTGCTTGCAAGGCAAACACCGCTGGAGCACATACATTTTTAATCCTAAATTTTTTGTATCTTTTTTGAGTATGTGACCTGTTTCTGTTTTCCGCTCTGTCCACCCCCAAATACACCAAGAATATGATGTAGCACCATTTCTCCCTGCAAAGGCACACTAAAGAAACGGGGGAAATCGTACATATAAAAAAGAGCTCTTATCTACTAGAGATAGGAACTTATAGTTGTTTACAATACAGGGATATCTCCTACCTTGAAAATATGTCATATGGAATCAACTTAGACCTCAGGTAAATAGACACCATCCATCCAGCCTTGAACCCTGGATCCCGGACATAGAAACAGCACAGTTCTTCACAACAGTGGCAGGAAACAAATCCCATCTGGGATAGCCTTAATACTGCTAGAACACCAACAAGTGCCAGCTCTAATACAATATCCTGACATCGAGGAAAATGGAAACCACTTGTCCTAAGAGCAGGTTACCCTACCTACCAGCTAACAACAAGACAAAATCAGAAGACTTGTCATCCATTGGTAGGTCTAAACACCAAGATCGCGAGTTACAGATAACTGGCTGCTAGAACCATGACCAGACTCTATATATCTTGGGACCAATAAAAAAGCCCTAGTCTAGGGTTTGAACTACGACCTGCACAACAACCATGATCCCCAGTTCCAAAGGTCCGGCAGAGACAATTGTAACGGAATGGGGCTTCTGGAAACACAAAGAAAGACGCTATCCTAGGTGCCATCCTAGGTTTAGTGCAAAGACCAAGACCACCAACCACAGAAGATGGATTAAAATGACACTGAGGGAATGGAACTTCTAGAACCACAAAGACTGACTTCATCATAAGTCCCATCCCTGGAATTGTGCAGATACTGAGATCTCTAGATACAGAGGTCTGATTGTATCACTAGGATGGAACAGAAGTCTTCCAAACAACACAAAAGCACCACTGGGAGAGTAAAGGATCCTGAACAGAGTCTACAATTGATCCCATGACAATATACTCCAAGGGCGGAGAAACCCCATATCTCTTAGGCCAAGTGAATTCCTTTTCAAATGACCCCAATATTTACTGTGCCAGGGCAGGAGGGGAAAAACACAAAATATTGTTTATCTTTATATATATTATTTTTTATCTTCATTTATTATTATTATTATTATTATTATTATTTACCTATCTATTTTTGGTCGATTTCTTTGTTTTGGTGTGGTTATTGAAGCTGTTGCCCCCATTTACACTTTTTTTTCTTTTCTTTCTTTCTTTTTTTGGTTTTTGGGCCACACCCGGCAGTGCTCAGGGGTTACTCCTGGCTGTCTGCTCAGAAATCGCTCCTGGCAGGCACGGGGGACATATGGGACACCGGGATTCGAACCAACCACCTTTGGTCCTGGATCGGCTGCTTGCAAAGGCAAACGCCGCTGTGCTATCTCTCCGGGCCCTTCTTTTCTTTCTTTATGTGCTCTGCCATGTTCCTTATCTCAAGACCATGGCGTTTTTTTTTTTTGTTTTGTTTTGTTTTCTTTTGTTTTTTTGTGATGCTTATTAGCATTATTGTTGGAGTCCTCACGGAATATTTGACACTTCTTTTTGTACTGGTGGTGTTTCACCTTTTTCTCCTTGTCTCTCAAACCGATGATGAGAGCCTCTAGGAGAATTCCACTTATTTTCTGCGTATTAGACTTTTACCCCAGTTTATTTTCTCTTCTTCAAACAAAACCACGTAACTTGAACTAGCTAGTCCTGCCCCTCAGTTAGAGGGGAAAATAAGGGAGGTACCAGGACCAAACAGATGCAAAAATACTAAGTTGTAGGCTAGATACAGAGGGGACAATATATTCTGGCAGCCCTGGGGGTGAGGGAAGAGCATATGGGAGGTAGGACAAAAACGGAGGTGTAGGGAGGACAAATTGGTGATGGAAATCCCCCCTGATTTTATGTGAATATGTACCTAAAATATTATTGTGAACAAAATGTAAGCCACTATGATCAAAATAAAAATTATATTAAAAAGAACAAAAAAACCCAAAATAAAATAAACAAATAAACCAACCCAAAAAGCACCACAGCAATAAAGACAACAGCCAAACAATAACTATGGTCCTAAGATAAAAACCAAAGTTCAAACCAAACAACAAAACAAAAACCATCAACCGCAATAACAAAAACAATTTGTGATTTTTTTTGCATAGGTAAAATAAATATTGAGATTAGGAAGGGAGTTCCCACTTTTTTTTGCTGTCTGTGGATATATTTAATACCTGCCAAGGGCAATTTTTGAGCCTAGAGCCAGGAGTAACACCTGAGCACTTCCTAGCTCCATGAGTAATATCTGAGCACTGTTAGGTGTGACCCAAAAGAAAAACCAAAAAAAAAAAAAAACAAACCAATGTAAGGGATTTCCCTTGGCCTAAGAGATACAGGGTTTCTCTACCCTTAAAATATACTGTCATGGGAATAACCAAAGGCTCCGTACATGCTCCTATTCTCTCCCCTAGGTCCTTTGTGATATCTAGGAACTTTCCACTCAGTTGTGGATATAAAATTAGGCCTGTGTAACTAGAGATCTTGGTATTCGCACAGGTCGTAGGATGGAGCCTAGGGTGGAGTCTTTCTTTATGGTTCTAGAAGTTGTGTTTCATCAGTGTTGTTTTAATTAGTCTTTTGTAGTTGGTGGTCTTGGTTTTTGTACCAATCCTAGGGCAAAGCCTAGTATAGAGTCTTTCATTATGTCTCCAGAAGTTATGATCAGTTGTAGTGGTCTCAGTCAGGCTTTTGGAAATAGAGACCTTGGTTGCTCTACAGGTCGTAGGCCAAAGCCTAGACTAGGGTTGTTTTATTTTTTAGTTTTATTTTATTTTGTTGTTCCCAGGATAGGTTCTGGCCAGGAGTGATTTGTAAGGGTGTAGCCAGGAGTAACCCTCGAGAGTCAATGGATGTGGCCCAAAAACCAATAGTTCAGGACAGACACAGGCTCAAAGGAAAAGGATGTAAAAAATTATACAAGCTACTAAAAACAAACAAAAGATGTGAAAGCTATATTTCTATCAGGCCAAATTGCATGCAACCTCAAGAAAGGGTTTATGACCAAGATGGACAAAGTAGTGATCAGAGAAGCAACAGACCAAGAAGTACTAACTCTGATCAACTTTTATGCATCAAACATAGAGCCAGCAATACACGTAAGGTTTTTTGCTCACAAACCTAGAGAAATATATGAATGGAAACATGACATAATGGAAGATTTCTGTATGCCATTATTGCCAATAAATAGATCCTTTACTTGAAACAATAGCAAAGATGCGAGACTTCATTAGACACTAGTAAAACTAGGACTAATGGAGCTATTCATGGCCTTTCATTCACAAAAATCAGAATACACATTCTTCTCAAGTGCATATGGAACCTTCCCTACATTTAAGACAAGTCTAACTTACATAAACTCACAAATTAAGAATTATACCAAGGACCGGGAAGGTGGCGCTAGAGGTAAGGTGTCTGCCTTGCAAGCGCTAGCCAAGGATCAGGACCGAGGTTCGATCCCCCGGCGTCCCATATGGTCCCCCCAAGCCAGGAGTGACTTCTGAGCGCATAGCCAGGAGTAGCCCCTGAGCATCGAACGGGTGTGGCCCAAAAACAAAAAAACAAAAAACAAAAAAAGAATTATACCAAACACACTGTCAGACTATAATTCCACAGAATTCAAGATTGACTGTAGAAGAAAATGTGGAGAAAAATCTAACAACTGGAGAATAAACAACATGCTCATCAACATCAGATGGATAAAACAGGAAATAAATAGAGATTCCTTGAAACAAATGATAATAAAAAAATTCCAAAATATACGAGACACAACAAAAGCAGTAATTAGTGTGTAATTCATAAAAATACAGGCCTACAATAGGCAAGAAAAAAGCCAATATCTAGAACCTAATGGGACACCTTATATACAATATTTCACGAAAATAAAACATCCTCTAAAAATAAGACCTACTATAGGTTTCGTCCTGGCTGAAATATAAGGCATCCCCCAAAATAAGCACCCAAAGGCTCTCTGTCTGGGAGTGAAAATTAATTTACCATAAACTGGTTGCTAGGGCCACCCTGCCTGGCCTCTTGCAACCAGTGACGTAATGGAGAGTCAGGACACTGTACCATATATAGGTAATACATTTTCTTTCTTTTCTTTTTTTAAAGGCAGGCAGATTGCCACGTGCAGCGCCTCATTTGGATGTGTCTGGAGTCTTGGAAGCTTGACTACCCTACGTTCTTCTACAAATGAACCTTGAGAGCTTGTTTGGAGGTTCTAGCAGGGGAGTGAAGCTACTCGTATTCCCTAGACGAAGGAACAATTTGTCTCTATTCGGGGAAGAACATCCTCTTTGAGAGAGCATGCAGCATCAGGAGGGATGCATATGAAGTGGTGAGAGAGGAAGGAGACCACCGCCTAGCCACTCAGATCAGCCAAATCAATCCTGGTGATCAATAGGGAGACATATGTCGCAGCCAGATCACCCTCAAGTCCCTTTATTTTCATTGAACAGTGTATATCTACTGTATTCTTCATGAAAAAAAATAAGACGTCTCCTGAAAATAGACCTAGCACACTTTTGGAAACAAAAATTGAAAAAAGACACTGTCTTAATTTCGGGGAAAGGAGTTATCTGAAGACCCAGAGCAAAGCAATCAAACACAAGCTGAAAAAAAGAAATTTAAAAAACCCTGAGCAGGGGCACAGTGATAGGAAATTTGCCTCATTGCTGCAAACTTGAACGCAGCTGGGTCTGATCCCTGGCACCCCATCTGGTCCCCTGAGCCTGCCAGGAGAATTTCTGAGTGCAAAGGAGAAATAACCCCTGAGTGCCACCCAGTGTAATAAAAAAAACAAACTAAAACAAAACAAAACAAAAAAAAAAACAGAGCAGAAATAAAAAATAAAAAATACAGACCAAAAAAAAAAGTGAAATATTGGTGAGACCAGGAGATGGGCTTTTAACAAACAATAAATAAGACAAACTGTTGGCAGACTCACAAGAATAAATGGGAAAATACTCAAATAAATTGGATCAGAAATGAAAGAGGAGAGATTAGAACAGAACCCCAAGAAATCCAAGACATCATGAGAGCTTATTTTTCCCACCCAACTCCATGAATTTACTTTGAACAATGGTGTTCAGTTAAGCTAGAGAACCAAAAAGAAATGGACAGATTTCTTGTAAAATATCACCTCCCCATACTGAATTAGGAGGAAGCAGAAGGCCTAACTAGGCCTATCACAAGAAAATTGAAACTTTAATAAAAAATCCCCAGGAATAAAATTGCAGGGCAACATGAGTTTACAGGTGAATTTTATGAAACATTCAGAGAAGAGTTACCAAGTACCATCAATCCTAAGACTCTCCCAAAATACTGACAAGATGGGAATCCTCCAAATACTTTCTATGAGTATCATGCTCATTCCCAAAGTGTACAAAGATAATACCAAGAAAAACCTTCAGTCCAATCTCAGCAAACCGAATCCAACAACAGAAAAATAGATTAAACATGGTGGGGCCGAAGCAGTGGCGCAAGCGGTAGGGCATTTGCCTTACACGCACATAACCTAGGACAGACTGTGATCCATTCCCCCGATGTACCATATGGTCCCCCAAGCCAGGAGTGATTTCTGTGTACAGAGCCAGGAGTAAACTGATCGTCACCAGATGTGGTGAAAAAAAACAAAAACAAGCAAAAAGATTATACGTGGTGTCCAAGAGTGTTTCATCCCAGGGATGCACGGATGGTTCAGGATATAATCAATCTACATCATACTGCACATTATTCAAAGGATAGAAACAACATGACCATATGTATCAAAATAGAAAAGGCATTTGATATAATCTAACACCCATCGAAGAAAAAAAAACCCTCAGGAAAACAGGTGCGTAAAGAATCTTAATCAAGATAATAAAAGCTGTCTATAAAAATCTCTCAGCCAGCATTATTCTTAATGGCAAAAAACTAAAACCTTTTCCACTAAGGTCAAGCAGTAAGAAAGTATGCCCACAGTCTCCACTTATTAAACATAGTATTCGAGTCCTACCAATTGGTGTCAGACAAGATGAGAAGAAAATTAAGGGAATTCAAATTGAAACAGAGGAAGTCAAATGATCTCTATTTGCAGAAAACATGATATATATTGAAGACACTAAAGAGTCCACACAAAAGCTCATAGAAACAATAAACCAATACAGCAAAGTGACTGCTACAAATCGATATGCAAAAGACAGTGACATTCCTTTATACAAATAACTCAGAGAAGAAAGAGTTCAAAGAGTCTATTTCATTGAAAACAATGTCTAAAACTATCAAGTACATAGGAATTAACCTGCCAAGAGAGGTGACAGACCGATATGGTTAAAACCTCAAAACAATTCACAAAGATTTTCCACAAGAAAAAAAGAAATGGTCAGAGAGATAGCACAGCAGTGGGGCATTTGCCTTGCATGCATAATGTCAGTGTTTCTAATCTCGGCAACCCCAATCCTGCAGGGAGAGATTTCTGAATATTTCTGAGCATAGAGCCAGGAGTAACCCCTGAGCACTGCTGGGTATAATCCAAAAACCAAAAAATAAAAAGAAATAAAAATGGAAGAACACCCCAGGCTCATGAGTTGGAAGAATCAATATTCTCAAAAATAACTATTTTACTTTAAAATACTATTTATACTATTTACAGTTTCAATGCAATCCCTATTCAAATTCAGAGAGCAGTCTTTTTTTGTTTTGTTTTGTTTTTGGATCTCTTCAAGGAGACTCAACAGGGATTTTTATTTATCTTGGTTTTAGGGCCACAGCTGGTGACAGTCAGGGGTTATTTCTAACTATCCACTGAGAAATATTTCCTGCTTTGGGTTCTATATGGAATGGTGGGGATCTAACCAAGGTCCATCCTAGATCAGCGATGTGAAAGGAAAATGTCGTGTGGCTCCAGTTTTAACATGCATGATCTTTAAATCTGTCTTCCGTGCCACACACCCCACTCGTTAACAGCCCTGTTCTCGTTAGCTTAAATGGCAATTTCAAAGAATCCTATGTACAACTAAAGTGTGAGACTTTGCTGCAAAAAAAGATGTATATGATGAGTGATTAACTATATGAAATACGATATCAACTCAAGTGGAAGCTTCATGCCCCAAATGTAGGGCATTCGACCACAGGGCCAAACAAACGTTGATGCAGGCAATAACGCACACATACTTAAAGGCGTAACACAAGATGAGGAACTCCCACATATAATAGAGCTTCTAAGTTAAAGGTAAGTCATGGAGAATGCCTGAGTTATTGCAAAGCAAAACAAATATACAAAAGGTTTTATTTACCAGGAGATATATTGCATTCAAGAATTCTGCCTAAGCCTAGGAATCAATTTATTAAGACTGTAACATGGTGATCAGAAATACTTAATCACAGACAGATTCTTTGGTGTGTTGAGATATGATCTCTGGCTGAAGCCTCGCCGACATCCCCTACAAACATTGGCTTCTCCCCTGAATGTGTCCTCTGGTGTTTGATGAGACTTGACCTATCTCTGTAGCCTTCATCACACTCCCCACAAACATGGGGCTTCTCCCCTGTATGTGTACTATGGTATTTGATTAGACTTGAGCTATCTCTGAAGCTTCGACCACACTCCCCACAAACATGGGGCTTCTTTCCTGTGTGTGTCCTCTGGTGTCTGAATAGTTTTGACCTCTCACTGAAGCCTCACCCACACTCCCCACAAACATGGGGCTTTCTCTTGTGTGTATTCATTGGTGTGTGATGAGAGTTGAGATATATCTGAAGCTTTGCCCACATTCCCTACAAACATGGGGCTTCTCTACTGTATGTGTCCTCTGGTGTCTGACGAGAATTGACCTATAACTGAAGCCTTTTCCACATTGCCTACAAACATGGGGCTTCTCACCTGTGTGTGTCCTCTGGTGTTTGGCGAGATGTGACCTCTCACTGAAGCCTCGCCCACACTCCCCACAAACATGGGGCTTCTCTCCTGTGTGTATCCTTTGGTGTATGATGAGATGTGACCTATCATTGAAGCCTCGCCCACACTCCCCACAAACATAGGGCTTCTCTCCTGTGTGTATCCTTTGGTGTCGGACGAGATGTGACCTACGATTGAAGCCTCGCCCACACTCTGCACAAACATGGGGCTTCTCTCCGGTGTGTAGTCTTTGGTGTGTGATGAGACTTGACCTATGAATGAAGCCTCGCCCACATTCCGTACAAACATGAGGCATCTCTCCTGTATGTGTACTCTGGTGTGCCATGAGATTTGACCTCTGACTAAAGCCTCGCCAACATTCCCTACAAACAGAGGGCTTCTCACCTGTGTGTGTCCTCTGGTGTTTGGCGAGATGTGACCTCTGACTGAAGCCTCGCCCACACTCCCCACAAACATGGAGCTTCTCTCCTGTGTGTATCCTTTGGTGTATGATGAGATGTGACCTGTGACTGAAGCCTCGCCCTCACTCTGCACAAACATGGGGCTTCTCTCCTATTTGTATCCTTTGGTGTCTGATGAGACTTGACCTATGACTGAAGCCTCGCCCACACTCCCCACAAACATGGGGCTTCTCTCCTATGTGTATCCTTTGATGTCTGATGAGAATTGACCTATAACTGAAGGAAGAATTCAGACTATAAAACATATATGCAACCAATGAAAGACTAGCAAATTATCTAGTACAATTACAGACAAATCTGAAAGACATCAATAACAACACAATAATTGTGGGAGAACTCAACACGGACCTATCAACACTTGATAGGTCAACCAGACTGAAACCAAAGAAAAACATACTAGGCCTGAAAAGAGTAATGGAAGAAAGAGGACTAGTAGATACTCCATCCCAAAAAAACTGGATACAGATTCTTCTCCAATGTACAAGGGTCAATCTCCATGATAGAGTACATGCTGACACATAAAACATACCTCCACACAATCAAGAGAATAAAAATCTTGCAGGCTACCTTTGCTGACCACAAGGCTCTGAAATTAGATGTGAACTACAAAGGCACACAAAAGAAAAACTTTACCAACTGGAAATTAAACACCCTGCTACTGAACAAAACAGTGGGTCTGAGATGACATCAAAGAGGAAATCAAAACTTCCCTGGAAACAAATGATAATGAAGACAAACTGCCAGAATCTATGGGACACAGCAAAAGCAGTCCTGGAAGGAAAATTTATAGCCCTCCAAGCACACATCAGGAAGGAAGAAGGGGCAAACCTGAATAATTTAATGACACAGCTCATAAAATTAGAAAATGACCAACAAGAGGAACCAAAATTAGGGAGACAGAAGGAAATAAAAAAGCTGAGCAGAAATCAACGAAGTGGAAAACCAAAAAAACAATCCAAAAGATCAACGAAAGCAGAGTTGGTTCTTTGAAAAAATAA
>NW_026060329.1:16407-57256 GCF_024139225.1 Suncus etruscus | reverse complement strand
TTTTATGCAAAAGAGTTATTTTTACAAGGGAGTGTTGGGCCAGTGCCAGCAAGATCAGGGTCACATAGGTCCATCCCCAAGTGTCCAACTAGCTTAGCTGCCACAAAGAAAACACCCTCCCCTCAGTACTACTGTCCCCTCCACCAGAGCCCTATTGATTGTAAACATAGATTTTAGTCAAGAAACTGTAAGTGCAGACACGGGTCACATGCTGGTCCTTTATAAACTATGTAGATATTAGGACAATTTGGTGAACAACACACTGTTTGGGCGCTTTCCACATGGCCCCTCACTAGGACTGGAGCTGGATGCCAGGTTCAGATGTGCCAGGATCAAGCAAGACCCAGAGGAAGCAGCTGGGCAGGGCTTGTGCTCATCCTTCTTACTCAAGGCTGTGACATTTCCTAGAAATACTGCAAGGGGCCTTACTGCTGGTTTCGGAAATAATCCAGGCCAGAGACGATGGAGCCTCAAAGTTTGACGTCCTGTCCCCAGTAAGGATGTTGTAGGGGCTCTAAGAAGGACAGGGGAGAGGTAAAGGGGTACAATCACTTCTGGACCTTTGGGGCCCAGAGACATTTTAGGAAGCAATCTGGGGATTGGATGTGGCTGCTGACGCTCCTCACAGGGGCGCTGTTCTCTGCAGATTGAGGCTCTCATTGTTCTGGTTTGTTGTCTTGTGTTTGGTTTGGGGGCTTGCCATTCTGTGCTCTGGCATTCCTTTGTGTTCATTATTCTGAGTCACCAATGATGAGTCTAAGAGCTTATTGGATGCCAGATTCCAGGCTTTCACTTCTGGAATAGGGACCAGAATGTTGGTGAAGAAGGAGACCTTAAGAATTTCTGCCATCAATAACATTTCTAACTATCTTTGGGAAAGGCACTTTGATTTGTTTCTAGTTTATTTCACAATAGCCAAAGGTAGTTCATATGGATATACCATCTAGAATTATACCTTCTGTATGGGGAGACTGTAGGTGTGTGGAGTTTTCAGCTTGGGGAAGCCCCCTTCCTGGGCAAGCATGCAGTAAATCGTCTCTGGTTCTATCACGGTGATCTTTTGTAATGTGCAGCTGCTTTCTCTGCCAGGACAACAACTGTTCCAAAGTTTCCTTGTATTCCCTCAAGACCCTCCCTTTCATGTCTTGTAAACTCTCCTTGGGGTCCCTAACTCTGGCATCCTGATGAATACTATTTAGCCCTATCTTAAAAAACAAAACAGGGTCCTTTCTACACATGCATTTCCCTGTAGGGTTTGATTTTAGTTTCAGTTACTTTCTGTTTTCCTTTCTCTGCTTCTTTTGTTTTGTGTTGAAATTTGAGCCATTGACTATGCTTACTTGAGTCATGTCCCTGGAATTGACAAGGGTTGTTCCTCTCTGCATCTTTCCTGGCTCTGTTTCTTAGGTCCAGAACACACAGCTCAACTATTTTGTTCTTTACTCTGCAGTCAGCTTCCCCCCTGCAGCCACATTTCTCCTCAGTAAACCAGTTGCATTTCCAAAGCCACCTATGACTCTACACATAGGATTCAACCCTGACAACATCAATGGACACTAGCCTATACCTGGGATTGACTCAGAGTTGTCCCTTTCAGCACCCTTCCTGCTCAGATCCAGGACACACAGCTCGACCATATTGTCTATTACTTTGCAGAGTCAAGTTCATCCCTGGAGCCAATTTTCACTTCAGTTCATCAGTTGCGATTCCAAAGCTGCCTTGTCTAAAGTCCTGTAGCTTGGGCTTCTACTATACAGGCATTCCAAGGGATTATGTATACATCTACACCAGGAATGACTTAACATAAGGCTGCATGGATGTTGTATGGTACTGGTTATCAAATCATTTTTACCATAAACTTGCCGTGTGCCATTACTACCAAAATATCACTCCAGCCTTTTTTATATTTCTGGGTTAAACTTGGTGGCGCTCAGGGCTTATTAATCAGTGTGTGCTCAGACGTTGCTCCTGGTAGATTCGGGGGCCATGTGGAATGCTAGGAATAAACCTAGTCTGTCCTAAATACACTGTGTGCAAGGCAGATGCCCTACAACTTTGCTTTCTCTGGCCCCTCTAGACTCTTCTTTATAAGACACCTCTGGGACTTAGTGCATGTGCCTGGCTCTTCACTCAGTGGTTTGTCCCTGAGGGACTCAGGGAGCTCAATCACTCCAAGGGGGACTGAAGGGAAATCAACCTGAGGGTCCTTAGACCAAATACAGTTCAACTATGTGCAAGGCCAGCACTGACCTATTGCTTCCCCATCCCTCATTGTGTGACCAGCCCCCTTAATTTGATTCTCATTCAACCTGGTCTCATCTGTACAATAACCAACATGTGTTTAGAGAGCCAAGAATCTGTTCTTCATCTTCTGTTATTTGTTCAATATCATTTTGTACCCAGACTCATGCACTGGCTTCTGTTTCCTTGTGTCTAACCCCAAAGTCTTCCTTCTGGCAGGCCATTGCCGGTTGAAGCCTGAACTGATCTCCTGGTTGGAAGGTGGAACATTGGGGAGGCTACCAAGAGGTATGGTTGCAGGTGAGTTTGGAAAGAGCTATTGGCTCACGCCCTGGGTTGGATGTGGAGCACTGAGGCTCGGGGTACCATATGGGATGCTGGGATTTGAACCACCGTCATTCTGAATGCAAGGCAAATGCCCTATTTCCATGCTATCTCTTCGTCCTCATGATTGTATTAATTTCTGAGAAATTATAAAATTTTATGTTTGAAGTAGAATTGTGAAGTCAGGTTGAAAAGCTCAAAGCTCCCAAATGGGGCTGGAGCAGGGTGCAAATGGTAGGGTGTCTGTTTTGCACACGGCTGACTTAGGACAGACCACAGTTCGCTCCCTCAGCATCACCTATGATACTTCAAGCAGGATTGTGAAGATGATAGTGATTGGGAACCCAGACAGGATTCTTTCTGCAGGGCAGTTCTGGGCAGCAGGAGACCACTCGCAACCCACCATTTCCTGCTACCACCCAAGAGGAAGCTCAGAGGCCTGGAGGCTTTCCTTCAAATATGGAATACCCAATTTTCAGATAAAATCTTCAGAAGTAGCATTCAGGGAAGGAAATTGTTCATGTTTTCTGAGCTGTTACGAATATTTTATTCTATTTGGAAATTGATACAAGAAATAACTTCATGATAATCATTATAGCACAACTTTTGTAAATTTCAAAAGATGGATTGACAGGACACATTTGATTTCTTTAACATAATGAATCAACTTTTTTTGGTTTTTGGGCCACACCCGTTTGACACTCAGGGATTACTCTTGGCTATGCGCTCAGAAATCGCCCCTGGCTTGGGTGGACCATATGGGATGCCAGGGGATTGAACCACAGCCCATCCTATGCTAGCGCTTGCATGGCAGACACCTTACTTCTAGCGGCACCTTTCCAGACCCATGAATCAACATTTTATGTTGAAAACTCAACTAGAAATGACTTTGTAAATCGCAATGGTGACCTCAGTCACCTGACTGAGAACTGGATAGGTGCATCTTCTAGATCTTTGTGTCAATCTCTTGAACTGACTATTTCCACCATCTAGCCTGCAGATCTGCTTTGTCCACAGCAGTCACACTGCCTGGAGGTTTCCTGAGAGACAGAGATATACAAGGGTGCACTGCTCTACCACTGTTGGGATAACCGGGTTTCCATTCTGTTTTTCTGCTGGTGCTTGTCACTCATTGGAAGGGAGCAACTTTGTGTTGAAGCATCTTTTGGATTGTTCCCTTACCCTTTTCTCCACCCTAGAGGGTTGTCTTTCTCTTTCCAATAAAGACTCCATAGCTGGGTAAAATGGGTTGCAATATTTTTTTACAAATGGGCTGACTGACTTAAATCTCTTGCTTGCAGTCGAAGAGTGGTAGTGGAACTTTCCTCAGTCTGCTTTATTCCCTTCTATCTTTGTGGATTATATCCATAGTCAATGCTTGCTTCTAGACCCGATTCTCCTCAATCCCTTGGGGTTAAGTTATGAGACCCCAAAGCTCCTGGAGACGTTGCATTTTCCCAATGGAGGCTGAGGTGCTGAACATAGTGGAAAGTGCCTTCCTGTATGACCAGAGGAGAGCCTGCATCTCTGGTGTCAGGACCCACACAGAGCATTGTGCTCAGACATGCAGTGTGTTTTTGGCTTTGGCTTCTTCCATTCCACCCAATCTTCGAGCTCTGAATTCAGGTCAACTACCTGAACCACAGCTGGGAGAGCAGAAGCAGCAGAATTGTGGGAAAAGTTTGAGTAGATGGAATTTATAAACCCACGTAATGGTGTTTGTAGAATTTTGTAGAATAATCACTGTGTTTCAGCCTGCAGATACTCTGGTTATCTACAACTGTCCAGGCTTCTACAGGAGACTGCAATGAGCTGTATGTCAGCCTGCTATACAGGTGCAGCAACGCTGCAGAGCCCCAAAGCTGCCAGAACTGCATGGTGCAGAATTACCAGACTTTCAGGATCTGGTGCTACAAGGCTCAAAGTGTCCATGTGAATAAACTGCCAGGAGCATCATGCCAATCCAGAGATTCTTGCTTGTAATGATTGTCTGCCTGGAACTGAGAGAAAAAGGGAGTATCTTTATTCTCACTTAAGTGAGAGAGAGAGAGTCACTAGCTAGAAGTGGCTTGGGAAAGGTCCAGGTTCAATAAAATTAGAGGGAGAGATACAAATAGAGGGATAGATGCTTTATCGAGACTTCAATGGATAGGACAGTGATTTTCTGCTCACTATCTGGCTCTCTTAGTGGCTAATGTTGTTCTTTTTATACCTGACATCACAGGGACCATATCCAAGTGATGTTTCCTGAGTGTGTGTCTAGGGTTCTCCAAGGGGCATACTCCACTGTCATTACATCAGCAGAAATGGTCCTTTTGTTTATACACAGAAATTCCAAGGTAGAGTCACCTTAACTGCTGTCTGGTCCACCATCACAGGACATATGGGATGAACAGTCTGAGACCTGAAGACATAGCGCTTTTTAACTGTGTGAAACAGTGTGACATCGCACACCTGAGTGTTTAATAAACATGAGGGAGAGGCAACTGTGCTTGGTGAGAAGATGGCAGGACTGCTGATGCCTCCTGACTTCCACATAAATTTTCTGGATGTGAGTATAGGGCTTATATATGTTTGTATTAATTCTTCAAAGTTGTGGGTCAATTGGACTTTGCTCAACTGATCTCTGCACCAAAGAATCACTACTGTCTATTGGCACCATATAGTATGGTAGCAGATCACTACTGGGTTATCTATATGCAGCCAAGTGCCTTGCCTATATGGTAACTTATAACTCATGAATTATTGAAGCATATAATAAAGTACCTCTCAATTATTCAGCACCAGCCTAAAAGGATTTTCCCTGGAATGTATCTTTTCATCCACTATTTCCATGTTGTAAAGTCCACTGGAACTTCCCAGAGTCTAGCAGGAAAACCACTCTGAAGTATGTGCTGGTGCATTCCGGGTTGTTACCCTGTAGATTTTCCCCTGAAAACCTCAACATTTCCACAGGTTTTTTTTTTAACAAAATGTCCTTGTTTTGCATGTAAGTGAATAAAGGAGGTTTAATATTGTATTTATACTTAAGGCAAGAAAACAACACAAACATATTTCAAATCGTCAAACAAGAACTTTGGGTCAGCTATATTATTGGCACCATATAGTATGGTAGCAGATCACTACTGGGTTATCTATATGCAGCCAAGTGCCTTGCCTATATGGTAACTTATAACTCATCATTTATTGAAGCATATAATAAAGTACCTCTCAATTATTCGGCGCCAGCCTATAGAAGGATAGATTTTCCCTAAAGTGTGTCTTTTTATCCACTATTTCCATGTTGTAAAATCCACTGGAACTTCCCAGAGTCTAGCAGAAAAACCACTCTGAAGTATGTGCTGATGCATTCCGGGTTGTTACCCTGTAGATTTTTCCCTGAAAACCTCAACATTTCCACAGTTTTTTTTTTTTACCAAACTGTCCTTGTTTTGAATGTAAGTGAATAAAGGAGGTTTAATATTGTATTTATACTTAAGGCAAGAAAATAGAACACATGGGGCCGGAGAGATAGCATGGAGGTAAGGCGTTTGCCATTCATGCAGGAGGTCATCGGTTCAAATCCCGGTGCCCCATATGGTCCCCCATCCTGCCAGGAGCAATTTCTGAGTCTGGAGCCAGGAATAACCTCTGAGCACTGCCGGGTGTGACCCAAAAACCACAAAAAAAAATTAAAATAACACAAACATGTTTGAAATCGTCAAACAAGTATTTCGGGCCAGCTCTTTAGGGGCATTTCCTAGGCTGCTTTGCAATGTGAGATTAATTTTAACATCCTGGGGATCATATGGTATGCTGAGCATTGTACCGGCATTGGCTGTCTGCAAGAGAAAGGTCCTATCATCTGGGATAACTCTCTGAATCATCTCTGCAGTTGTTCCTGGGTACTTTAATTTATTTTGAGGGAAATAAAGTGTATTTTCATGCTTTTACTTCCAGATTTTAAAGTACCCCATAACTTAGGGACATATCATTCGAATTTTTTTTAGTAAAGTTTGAAAGGGGATATAAGACCCCAAGTAGCCTCAACCTGCAGTGATTGATCCTGGGTTTATTGAGGGAAGGAAACCCTGAGATTTTCAACGGCCTGTTTCTGGATGTTGCTAGCCCTTCTGGGCACCTCGAATATTGTGTTTGTGATGGGCCATGGTCGTCTCCTTGCAAAGGGATAGATACACCTAAGATCAGGATTTCACAGATCTCTGACATGCACCGATTTTTAACACAAGGGGCACTGTAAATGTGACCATGACGGTTTTGAAGAGTGTTCTATCTCCTTTTTTCTCTCTATACCCCCTTTAACAGTGTCCAAATATCATGATCAATTATCCCAGTTTCCCTGCCTGCTTCTCTGCAGAAAATTTATTTCTCTCTTTCTGTCTCTGACCTTGGGTTTTTATTTTAGACACAGGTTTGAACTACTTGGACTTTTCAGGACATTTTTAAGCTGTTTTGAGTGTGTAAAATAATTAGCACGTCTAAAAAATCATAGAAAAATGAGAGACACAAACACTTGCAATTATGGTTTTTATATTTCAAAGAATTTTTTAAATGCCACTCAGACTGCATCCTCTCCCACTACCCCATGGATCTCAAACTCAATTTACCTGAGGGCCGCAGGAGGCAAAGTTGGGGTGATCTTTGAGTGCATAGTCAGTAGTAAGCCTTGAACATTGGTGTGTGTGTGACCCAAACAACTAAAACAAAACAAAACAAAAAAAAAAAGATTCCTTTAGGGCAGGGCCATAAAATGTTGTATGGAGGGCAGCAAATGGCCCTAGGGCCACTAGTTTGAGACCCCTGCTCTACCCCTTCCAGAAGAAAGGAAGAACGATCATTGATGGCCAAAGGCAGCCACAGAAGTGACACCTGGACCCGGCTTCACGCTCAGAAGAGGACGCTCTGCCTCCTCCTCATGGTTTCAGGTGCTCTACATGATCAGCGAGACTTCTCTAGTTACACACTGTAGAAATGTTCCCTGAAAATATAGTCTTTGCGATTATGTTTTACTTTGCTGTTTGAAGCATACAACCTCGCTCTGCACTCAGAAATTACTCGTGTCATTGTTCAGGGAACTATATGGGCTGCCAGGGATTGAACCTGTGTTGACTGCATGTCAGGCAAATGCCCTATCTGTTGTATTCTCTTGGCTCTAACATATATTTGTTGTTTGGGGACTCTATGACATCATTTATCAGAATTTTCTTTTTACTTTTTTTTGCTTTGGTTTTGGTTTTGGGTTTTGATTTAGACCCGGCAGAGCTCAGGGGTTATTTGTGGCTCAATTCTCAATAATTGCTCCTGGCAGGCTCAGAGGAATCATAATGGATGTCGGCATTTGAACTACCATCCTTCTGCATGCAAGGCAAATGACCTACCTCCATGCTATCTCTCCAGCTTTCTTACCAGAATTTTCTACAACTTCCCTCATATAGATCCACTGACCAGACCATCCACCACTCCTGTCATTCATGTGAAGGAAGTCACATAATTTCTAACTATAATTCAAACAACATGTGGGTGTGGAGTGATACCATAGCAGGTAGGAGGTTTGCCTTGATGTGGCCATCTTGAGTTTGACTCCAGGTATCCTTTATGGTCTCTTGAGCCCCAAGAATGGAGAGCAGAGCCAGGAGTATTCTCTGAGCACTGCTGGATATAGCCCCATAAACAAAGCAAAACAGAGAATAATTCACCATGTATCTTTTTATGAGCACATTGAGCATACTGCACCGAATGACTGAAGCTGTATCTTGTTTGGAAACTTACCTGGGACAGAATAAGAGTAAAATATGTAAGTAGCACAGGTCATTTATAAGGATGTTTATATATATATATATATATATATATATATATATATATATATATATATATATATATATATATATATATATATATATATATATATATATATACATATATATTTCCCCCCTTAGGACACAGGTGGATTTTGCCATAGGATTAGCCACAATCTGGATTTTGCATTTCTATGCCAAAATTGCCTTAGGTTTTCATCTCACCTCGTAGTGGTGCTCTCTAACAAACAGAGGACGAACTGCAGCTTCCCTTCCAACCAGGAGGTCAGAGCTGCAGCTCTCCACCCCACCCCATACCCACTGCTGCACATGTCCAGGCATGACTCTACCCTGCTCCTGCACCAGGCACCAGGCACAGACATGGCCCTGGTGGCCTCCTTGGCTGAGCTTCATGCAGAGGTCCGCTGTCCCTTGCCCAGGATTTTTTTCAGGAGCCCGTGAACATGGGATGTGCCCACAACTTCTGTGGCTCAGACTTGTTGCAGGATGTCTTGCCCTTCCCTATCACCCCTGCAATCACGGGCAACCCCAGAAGAACACACAGCTGGGGTACGTGATTGACCTGGTCAAGCAGCTTCCCAGCAAAAGGTTAATATTACAGAAGTGGAATAAGAGAAGGAGGGGGAGGAGGAGAAAAAGAAAGAAGAAGCAGAGGGCAGAGGCTACTGTGAGAGGCACCAGCATGTCCTGAGCCTGTTATGTGAGGACGACCTGGAGTTGCTATGTGGCCAGTGCGATGCCTCCCCTGACCACAAGGCCACTTCCTGACAGCCATCACAGGAACTGATGTTCACCACAGGGCAGAGATTCAAGAGCTGCCTGGGCGGATGGGGAAGCAGCTGGAGGAGGCAGAAATGATCTTTGAAAGGCAGGTGTGGGAGGGACAAAGATGGAGAGATAAGTGGAGAGTTAAAGGCAGGAGTTGTGCCGCGATTTCCGGGACTAAAGCATGTCCTACGATCAGAGTAGGATGCTTGGCTAAGATCCAACTGGACTAATGAGGGCTGTTTTCCACAAAGGGATCTGAAACCTGAAAGAGCTGTCTGGGCTGGGCTCCCAGCTCAAGACCAGCCTGAGCACCCTCACCCTGCTCTCTCTGAAGGCTGACCGACACTTCTAAAGGGGGTCAGGAATGCATAGCTGCAGTAGGACCAAGTGCAAAAGCAAGGAGTTCCCCCAAACCTTCTGCCAGTATCCCAAGTTCATCCGCACTTTCCAACCACATGCCTTTGGTTGCAGAACATAATGAGCAGATTTCAGATGGATGTGACCGTGGATCCTCAGACGGCACATCCAGGTCTGTTTGTCTCCCAGGACAAGAGGCTGGTTCTCTACTGCCAGGAGAACCAGCCTGGGGCCCTGGTCTTCTTGCCAACACATACAGAGCGCATGTAGCTATCCTGGGTGCTGAGGGATTTGATGGCAGCCAATGCTCCCAGCAAGTCCAAATCGATGGCTTGAGTGGATGGTCCTAATGAGTGACAGGCTGTGTTCTGCAGAAACTTGCCTGTCACCTGGTGCCCACTCAAGAGCAAGACGTTTTCCCTCTTGCCCACTCTCAAGCTCCACTTCGGCATTTTCTAAGATTATGCGTTGGAAGAAGTCACCTTTTACAACCTGAGAAGCAGATCTCACTTCCAAATAATCTCTGCCTCGTTCACGGGGACCCATTTGCTCTATTTCATATATCTGACCTATTTCACCCCTGGAAGCTCCTCCAAGTAACTCCATGAGCATCATCAGAGACGGGTGTGGGATGCTTTGTTGATGTTCTGTTTTCCTGAGTAGCTGTTGAGTTGGAAATGTAGTGCCTGTATTGTTGGGGTTCTCCTGGATTGGTAACATGCACTGAAGAAGGGTGTTGAAAATTGGTGACTGAAACTCAGTCATGAACAACTTTGCAATTTTGAAAAACAAACAAAAACGTACCAAATTTTATTATGAACAGCCATTTCACCATGGTATTCATATAAACTAATTTATTTAAAAAGAGACGCTGGGGCTGGAGAAGTAGCACAACAGTAGTACATTGGCGGGCCCGGAGAGATAGCACAGCGGCGTTTGCCTTGCAAGCAGCCCATCAAGGACCAAAGGTGGTTGTTTCGAATCCCAGTGTGCCGTATGATCCCCCATGCCTGCCAGGAGCTATTTCTGAGCAGACAGCCAGGAGGAACCCCTGAGCATCGCCGGGTGTGGCCCAAAAACAAAAACAAAACAAAAAAAACACCAAAAAACATTAGTGCATTGGCGTTGCACATGGTGACCTGGGACAGACCCGGGTTTGATCTCCAGTATCTCATATGGTCCTCCGTGCCTGCCAGGAGTGATTTTTGAGCATAGAGCCAAAAATAACCGCTGAACACCACCAGATGTGGCCCCATAACAGACAAACAAAAAAAATAGAGAGATGCTTTTGCATGTGTATGGGAAGGTTGAAAGGTATTCCCTCTGGTCTGGCCTATGGATGAACCTTAATTGCCATATTGATATGCATATTGATTGAGGTATGCACCCCCCATAATTTGAGCATGAAGTCCATTCATTATGATCTTTCAGTATTGTTCTATTAAAACCGACTTTTAGACCCTAATCTTGGTCTAGGGTACTTACCTCGTCTGACTAAGTAGTGTAAATAAAAACCCTCCATGTTTACTCACCATGGATCGTCTCAGTATGCTTGATTAAGAGAATGCCTGTTACCACAATACTGAGTGCTGGGAACAGAATAAGAGTCTTGTCAGATGTCTGAATGCTTGGGACCTTTCTTCCCACCCTCATTTCACCATAGACCCCACATCTGTGGAAGATGTGAGGAAAGTCAGATGCTCTCAAGGGATTTTGGGAAGTGTCCCACGAGCATGTCCAGGCAATAAGTTCTCCCCCTCTTTACCCCTTCGCACCCTGGTCATCTTCTCTCCAACACCCAAGAGTGGCTTTGCCCCTTACCTCTTTAGTCTATGTAGTTACCTTCCTCTGCCCTGTAGTCTAACAAAGTGAGGTGTGACACCCCCGTCCTCTTTTTCTGTGTCATGGCAACAGAACTGAGTTGTCAGTGTATGTTGACCTTATCTGGCTTTATTCATTTCAACTTAAAAAAATAAGAATTTTAGGGACAGAGAGATTGCATATCAGGAGGGTGTTTGCCCATATGTACCTGACCCAGTTTGATCCCCATCATCCCACTCAGTTCTTTGAGCCTGCCAAGAATGATTTCTGAGCTGAGAGCCAGGAAGAAACTCTGAGAACCAGTATATGTGGCTTCCAAACAAAACAAAATAAAAATGAAAAGAATTTTAGCATCAGAACCTACCATTTTCTGTAACCCACCATGGTCCCACATGATGACCTCAATAATTTCTTGATCTATTAAAGAACTAAAGTTGGGTAGATTCCATACTGCCTAGGTGAGCAGGCCTGAACAGTACTTAGACAATGCACCTTTGTTCTTCTTTTTTTTTTTTTACAAAGCAGACAATCTTTATTCACAATTGGGGTAGCAAAGGGGAGACACCCCAGAAGTCAGTCCAAAGCAGAGTGATCGGGGAATGGCAGAGGGCAGGACTCAGCACTCGTCCTCACCCAGCAGGGCATAAGGGTTTCGGGCAGCCAGGCTAGAACCTGGAACTGAGGTTGGGGTGTCCTCATCCCCTTCTCCTTCCTCATCGGCATCACGATCCCTTTGTTCTTTTTTTAAGATCTCTCTCTTTTTACCCACAGACATGTTTATAATCACTGTTCTTAAACAAAGACAATATTATAAGAAAAGAAATCAGGGGTCGGTGAGGTGGCGCTAGAGGTAAGGTGTCTGCCTTGCAAGTGCTAGTCAAGGAAGGACTGTGGTTCGATTCTTTGGCGTCCCATATGGTCCCCCCCAAGTCAGGAGTGATTTCTGAGCGCTTAGCCAGGAGTAATCCATGAGCATCAAACCGGTGTGGCCCGAAAAACCAAAAAAAAATAAGAAAAGAAATTAATAATAAATCTTCAGAAGCCAGAGACATAGAATGGAGGTAGGGCGTTTGTCTTGCATGGAGATGGACAGTGGTTCCAATCCCGGCATCCCATATGGTCTTCTGAGTCTTCCAGGAGCGATTTCAGAGCATAGGGCTATGAGTAGCCCCTGAGCACTGCAGGATGTGACTGAAAAAACAAAAATAAAATAAAACAAAATAAATTTAAAATATCTTCAATTCATTTTCTTTTTTACCTCTCCTCTTTTTCTTCTTTCTCTTGGTCTTCTCTTCTTCCCTTCTTCCTCTTCTTCTATTTCTTCCTCTTCTTTTTCTTTCTCCTGTTCATCTACTTCTTCCTTGTCTACTTCCCCTTCTTTCTCCTTTTTGTTCTCTTCTTTCTCCTCTTCTTCCTCTTCTTTTTCTTCTTTCTCTTCCACTTCTTCCTCCTTTTATTCTTCCTCTTCCACTTCTTTTATTCTTCTTCTTCCTCTTCCTCTGCTTTTTCCTTCCTGTACTTTCTTTTTTCTTTTTTTTCTTCCCCCTCTTTTTCCTCTTCTTCATATTCTTCTTCGTCTTCCTCTTCTCACACTTTCTCCAACTCTTCTTAATATTCTCTTCCTGAGTCTCTAAGACTCCAATGATTCCTATGTTGTTTTTGTTGCATTTATCAACGACCTCTATGTTCAACTGCTCACATATTTTGAGTAGTAAATTCACTGTTTGATTATTTGCTTTAAAGGTTCTTTTTCAATGTCTTCTGCTGTATGCAGTGGTTCTGCATCTGTCTATCCTCAGCTGCTGTTACGCCTTTGGAGAGGGTTTTCATTGAGGTGTTCATTTCATCCACTGAGATTTTCAGACCTCTTATTTCAGTTGTGAGTTCTTCACTATGGTCTGTTCAGATCAATCTATGCTTGCTTTGAGTTCTTTTAGCATCCTCCATATTCATACTCTTTTCAGATCATCTTCATTCTCTATTGTGGTATTATCATGCATTGTTTCTGCACTGCAACACTTCTATAGTGGTTTTTACTATGTGCTGTGCTCGGTTCATGGCCTAACTTTAGAAGATGCGGACTGCATGGAGCTAAGCGGAGCTGCTGCACTCTTCTGGCTCCACCATATTGGGTGGGACCTGTACCGGGATTGGGTACTGGAGTTCATGTTCAATGGCATCTTCTTGGCTGCCTTGGGCAGAAAGGCAACAGGGAGCCAGGCAGCAGTCTTTTATAATGGCTCTCCGGGTTTGGGCCCAGGAGATTGTGTTTGGTGGCTTCTTTTGGGCTGTCTTGGGCAGAACAGCCTATGCACACTTTTGATGGAAATCTTGAGAATTTTTTCTTTTTTAATCAAGCATTTTAATTTTTTTCCTAGCATAAGATAGTTCCCTCAGGAAAAGAAATACCTGACATGTTCTATTAACAATGCCTCATTTTTCACAGGGAAGGTTAAAGAATCATTTACTTACTCCATTAAAGTTTTTTTGGCCATACGTAGTGGTGCCAGGGGCACCTGTTCTCAATGTGCGACAGAGGAACACGTGCACCCAGAATCTGCTGCAACTTCAAATATATTCGGCATATGCTCTACTATATCAGCAGACTCCACGACCACTGCACCCAGGATACTCAAGGGCAGTTAGGGAACATCCAGACTGTTCTTGGCAGTGCTGACTTGCACTCGCATTCTTGTAGTCTTGGTGGGCTCAGCTGGACCTGGTGATATTTAAGACTCTACTGGAATCTGGCATTTGTGGCTCAGAAGCCTTGACCAATGTAGTCCTTGGAATAGGGTTGGGGGTCAACTGAACATCAGCATCCCAACCCAAGAATTGTAGATGACAATAGTGACATGGGAGGCAGAAAACCAGAGGACATGAACAGAAATTAGAGCCACAAGGGACAGGCATTTGAGACCCATCACTACATTACTGGTGGGAACCATTTGGATTCTTATGCCACTGGACAGCCCTTTAGAAATGATACGCAAATGACTCAGTTGAGGGGTGCCTAGAGACATTTGCTTTAGCCCAAACTATGGTTCCTCAAACTATGACTCACCCACAGGACACCTGCAGCCTACTTAGGACATTTATCCAGCGGGTTGGGTGTTTCTGCTGCTGCTGCCTGTCCTACTTAGAAGCTGACTCGTCCTGGGCCTGCAGTGCTCATGTGTGAGATGTGTGCTGCACTCCACAACTCCCCACATTTCTCTCTCAACTCTGATGAGTTTGTTGATTAAAATGTACTTTTCTTCATTTTCAATATTTATTTGTTTCATTTTCCTCAAAGTAATACGTTGAAAGTGTGCATAGAAAGTGTTGTTTTCTATTTTTAAAAAATTCCATTTTTATGCTTTATTTATTTATTGATTTGTTGATTGTTCGTTAGTTTCTGGGCCACACCTAGAAGCACTCAAGGGTTATTCCTGCCGATGCACTCAGAAATAACCCCTGGCAGGCTTGGGGACCATATGGGATGCTAGGAATCGAACTGGGTCCCTTCTGAGTGGGCCACATGCAAGGAAAATGCCCTGCTGCTGTGCTATCTCTCCAGCCCCAAATTTGTTCTTTTCTAAAAATATTTGAATATTTTAAAATATATTAAAATATTTTCTATTTAAATTTTTTGTTTTGTTTGTTTGGGCCACACCTGGCAGTGCTTAGGGGTGACTCCTTCTATGTGCTCAAAATCATTTCTGACAGGCTTAGGGGACCATATAGGATGCTGGGATTCAAACCACCATTCTTCTGCATGCAAAGCAAATGCTCTACATCCATACCATCTCTCTGGCTCCATATTTAAAAATATTTTGAATTTTTTTTGTTTGTGTTTTAGGCCATAACCAGCCACGCTCAGAGGTCACTCCTGGCTCAAGGCTCATAATTTGCTCCTGGCTCCAGATACCATATGGGATGCCAGGGATCAAACCTGCATCCATCCTGGGTTAGCTACACTTAAGGCAAATGCTCTACCACAGTGCTACCACTCTGGCCCTATTTTAAATATTTTAAAATGTTAAAATTTTTTTTGTTCTTTTAGTTCTTTGTGTCATACCCAGCAGCGATCAGTGGACAGTCCTGGCTCTATGCTCAAAAATCACTCCTGGCAGGCTTGGGGGACCATATGGGATGCTTGGGTTGAAACCACCATCCTTCTGCATGCAAGGCAAATTCTCTACCTCCATGCTATCTCTCCAGCCCCTTAAAATATTTTTAAATTTTTAAACAATTTTTTTGGTTTTTGGGTCACACCCGGCAGCGCTTGGGGCTTACTCCTGTCTCTATACTCAGAAATTGCTCCTGGGAGGCTCAGGGGACCATTTGGAATGCCGGGATTTGAACCACTGACCTTCTGCATTCAAGGCAAATGCTTTAACTACATGCTATCTCTCCAGCCCCAAATTTTTAAACTTTTTTTGTTTTGTTTTTTGGACCAAACTCGACAGTGCTCAGGGATTACTCCTGGCTGTCTGTTCAGAAAAAGCTCCTGTCAGGCACGGGGGACCATATGGGACACCAGGATTCGAACCAACCACCTTAGGTCCTGGATCGGCTGCTTGCAAGGCAAATGCCACTGTGCTATCTCTCCGGGCCCGACAGCTGCTCTTTTGTGTTCAGCATTTGTCTGTAAAGACCGGACCTTTGGTGCACCAGTTCCTCCCGATGGAACGGTCCTGTTTCCTCAAGAACTGCGCCCATTGGCTGCCTTCCTGGGTCGCATTTTGCTTCTGCAGTTTCAACTGGCCTTTCAGCTCGGTGACTTCATCGTTGTTCCTTTTCAAGGCCCTTACTGCCTCTTCCAGCTGCTCTCTCAGCTGCCATAGGCAAGTCTTGAGCTTCGCCCTGTGATGAGCAGCAGCTTCTGCAATGGGAGTAAAGTGGTCGGCCTGGTGGTCAGGGGAGGCAGTGCAATGGCCACACAGTAGCTGTCCTCGAAGAACTGGCTCAGGACCTGCTGGTGCCTCTCACAGTGGCCTCTGCCCTCTTCTTCCTCACCCTCTTCATTTTCTTCCTGATCCTTCTCACTGTTCTTCTCCCTCATGCACAGAATCTGCTGGACCACATCAATCATGTCCCCCAGCTTCGTGTTCTGGGGGTGCCCACCTGTGCAGGGGTGCAAGCACACGGGGTTGGGCAGGGCAGGATGTCGTGCAGGCATGAGCCACAGCAGTTGTGACTACATTCCAGGATCACAGGCTCCTGCAGGAAACCCTGCACATGGGGTAGCAGGCCTCTGCTTGCGGCTCAGTCAGGGAGGCCACCAGGGCCATGGGCACACCCGCTGCCACGGAAAAAGGCAGGCCTGAGACTATGAAGCAGGAGCAGGAGGTCTTCTAAAGGAAAATCTACATAAGTATGCATTTTTTTTATTTGTTTGCCATCAAAAGCAAAACGTTTCAAGTGTATTATAAGTACTGGTGGCAGTTTCCATAAGTACGTTTTCTTTGAAAAATCCCTTCTAGTTTTGCAACTGTTGCACAGAACTTTTTTTGTCATTTCTTAATTCTTCTTTAAAAATTCAGAGAGGCATTCCTGTAATAAACATTTATCTGTAGATGTAACAGCCAGAGACAAATGAACAAATGTCTCATAAACCTCAGACTTTTGGTGGCAAGTGAGACACTGGAGTATAGATTTGAATTGTCCTTGAAAGAGATCATAAATAATAGATTTGTGAGCCTTTTTGTGTTCTGGACTAAACTGTTCATAATTTTCATTTTCCATAAGATGTGTAGTTTTGTCTGTCATTAGATTTACAGTAAGCAAGTCCTGATGTAGTCCTTCTATTAGGAACATCAGTAGTTCGTGAGGATCCTGCTGATTGTTTCCAGCAAACTGGTCATTAAGTAAACCAATTGTTACTTTGAAGCTTTCAGGGTCAATATATTTATGAAATCAATTTCCCATGATTTTGATGAGCCGACCAAATTCTTCGGCTAATTTACCTTCATGCCCCATCGGATTTTTCTTGTTAATATCCTTTTTATAATGATCTTTATGAAAATACTGAGTCAAGTCTGAAATATTATACAAGCATTGCAATATTGAGTTCATGTAGCAAGAGTTTCCTATATTTTTGAGCCCAGTTAAGACAGGTTCCTGTCTTACCTTTTGCATCTCGGAGTGTAAGGGTTTATCACTACCATCAGTCTCACTCATTGTATGGTGTGTGACAGCTAAATCGTTGTTCCCTGCCCCAGAGACCTCAGCAATATTACTGCTGTTAGTGTCTGAAATATTCTGTTTTTGCTCTGAAGGGGAGTTTATAGTCTGAACTGATCATTTGTGCTAACCCGATTTCTAACAAGACATAATGGAACCCAAAATTTCTTGGGAGGGTCGTCATTTATAGAAACATAGGCACAACCCCTTCATCTTAGGAGAAGATATCCAGCTATCCATTTTTCATCCTCCTTGATCCAAATAGGTTTATGGGTTGTTTCTTTTCTCTGAATATCTTCTTTAAAATGTCTTTCCGCTGCAATGTAACTTTCCCCTTGGGGTAAGTTTAAGTAATTTAGTGTGATAAGAGTCAAAGATAGCAAAATCCGTTGGTGGTAAACTTCTTTTTCTATTTTTTTGCAATTGAGTTTTTAAGGTTCTGTGAGTCCTTTCTACAATGGCCTGTCCCCTACAATTGTAAGGAATTCCTCTGAGATGTCTCATCTGCCATTCCTTACAAAAAATTCAAAAGTTTTGCTATCATAGGCTGGCCCATTATCAGTTTTTATAGAATATGGAATACCCATCACAGAAAAACATTGTAAAAGAAAACTATAAGCAGCCTTAGATTTTTGAGAAGACATGGGAATTGCCCACATAAACCGAGAATAAGTGTCCACCACAACATGAAGATAAGATTTCCTTGGAAATAAATCTGTTTGAGTTATATCCATTTGCCAAAGTTTGTTAGACTGTAAGCCTCTTGGGTTTGCTCCTGCTATGTGAGTCTTTTTTCTAACGGTGCACATATGTTGCAGTTTTCTACAATTTCTCTAGCTTGCCTCCATGGAATTTGGTAATTTACATGTAAAAGGCGAGCATTTGTGTGTAGGGCTGAATGTTTCTCTACAGGTGATTTAAATATAGGCATTGCTAGCAAGTCAGCAGTTTTATTTCCTTCAACCATCGGTCCTGGAAGACCTGAGTGGGCTCTAATATGCGTGATGAAGATGGGCTCAGTTCATTACAGAAGCTGCTGTAATCGTTTAAGTAAGTCCTGTATGATCGGGTTATTCGCATTAAGGGAAGCAGTGGTTATCACATGACATAAATTTACCACATACAAAGAATCAGAAACTATATTCATGGCTTCAGATACATTTTCTTTTTTTTTTTTGTTTGTTTTTGTTTTTTTGTTTTTTGCTTTTTGGGTCACACCCGGCGGTGCTCAGGGGTTACTCCTGGCTGTCTGCTCAGAAATAGCTCCTGGCAGGCACGGGGGACCATATGGGACACCGGGATTTGAACCAACCACCTTTGGTCCTGGATCGGCTGCTTGCAAGGCAAACACCACTGTGCTATCTATCTGGGCCCTCAGATACATTTCCTAATAGGTAAATTAAAGTTGCTAATTCAACTTTCTGTGCAGATTTATATTTGGTATCTATGGTCATATTAATGTTGTCTCCGGTTATTCCTCCTTTTCCATTTTGGGATCTATCAATGTAAAAAACCTTGGCATTGGGAATAGGGGAATCCCGAACAATTGAAGAAATAACAAACTGAGTTTTCTTTAAAAAGTCCCAAATTTTTCCTGCTGGATAATGGGAGGATATTTCTTCTGTGAAATCTGAGAGGGCCCTTTGTAGAGATTCATTAATTGGCAATATTGACTCAATTTCCTTTTTTGGTACTGGCAAAACTATTATATCTTGGTCAAAACCTAGTAAAGATATAGATCTGAGTCTTGCCTTGATAATAATCTCTGAAATCAGTTGCAAGTAGGGGACAACTGAGCAAGGTTGTTTGTTATGTAAATACACCCATTCCAAAGGTCCTGAATGTTGCATCAAGGCCCCGGTGGGGGTTTCTATAGTAGGGAAGATTAACAGTAATACCTTTTGTCCTGGGATGAATCTTGAGAGAAACGATTTTTGTAATCTGCTCAAGAAGATGTCCAATTCATTTTTGGCAACTGTTGTTAAATTTCTTGGGCTATCTAAAGTAGGGTCACCCTCCAAAGTTTTAAACAGATTAGATAACTCTGCATTTGGGATTCCTAGTGCAGAGCGGAGCCAATTTACGTCACCTAAAAGTCTCTGAAAATCATTAATCATTCTGTGGTTTGTTTTTGATAGAATTTTTTTGTGGACGTATAGACGTCCGGTCCAAATATGTATTTTTTCTAAAGCTATTTTCAGTCCTGATGTTTGTAAACAGTCAGTGACATAAGAGTATAAGTCCTGTAAATCTGTTTCATTGTTCATTGTGAGCAAGATATCATCTGTATAATGAAATATCATGGCTTGAGGAAATTTTTCACGAGCAGGGCTCAAAACCTTATCTACAAAAAACTCACACGTGGTTGGGGAATTCAGCATGCCTTGGGGGAGAACAGTCCATTGGAAACGTCTGCAGGGATGGGTATTATTGAGAGAAGGAACTGAGAATGCGAAATGTTTTTTATCATTTGGGTGGATAGGAATATGGTAGAAGCAATATTTCAGATCAATTATAATTAGTGGCCATTCCTTTGGAATAACTACAGGTGATGGTAAACCAGTCTGCAATTTGCCCATAGGTATCATGGATAAATTTATAGCT
Organism: Suncus etruscus; assembly: GCF_024139225.1. Lineage (NCBI taxonomy): Eukaryota > Metazoa > Chordata > Mammalia > Eulipotyphla > Soricidae > Suncus > Suncus etruscus. Next base: position 37,157 of record NW_026060329.1, on the reverse strand, counting down.
CTAAGATCCATCCAAAATCTCCATTTACCGGATTTTTTTAATAGTGAATATAGGTGAATTCCATTGAGAAAAAAATGGTTCAATATGTCCTAAACTTAGCTGTTCCTCCACTAATTCTGTCAGCACCTTTAATTTATCAGTTTTAAGGGGCCACTGACCTGTCCAAATTGGTTCATCAGATTTCCATTTTATTTTTATTGGTGCTGGTCTTTTTATGGTAGTGGCCCCTACTAAAAATTTTTGGTTTTTAAATCAAAAGAAGGTTCGGGCTCTTCCGGAGCTAATGGGATGTGGAATTCTGCTTTCCACTGTTTGTGTAGGTCCCGGCCCCACAGGGATGGTGAAAATGGGCCCACATGAGGTCTGATTATTGCTTTTTGATTTTCTGGGCTGTAAAATAGCATAGTCCTCGTACTCAACAGACAGGAACTCAGGCCTCCTATTCCTTATAGGGAATACGGGATTTCCTGAAGAGGCCAATTTTCTGGCTATTCTTTATCAGAAGTTATGGTAACCTGAGCACCCGTATCTATCATTTCATCAAAGGGTTGGCCTTCCAAGTGAAGTTTGATCATTGGATGTTCATCTTTACATTTAGTAACCAGAGCCACGATTGGGTTTTGAGCAGCACCTGAATCTGTGCTTCCAAAACCTCCAATTCTAGTCTTATCTGAAGTCCCAAATTTGACATAAGGCACTATTACTATCTGGGCAATCGCTTCTCCTTTTTTAAAGGTCCATGTAACTGGTACAGTAATAACTACAATGATTTCTCCCATAGAATCTGAGTCAATGACTGATAACTGATATACCCTTTATGTTAAGGGAACTTCTGCCAAGAATCAAACCCATAGTATCTGGGGGTGGCATGCCTACAATGCCAGTTTCTAACATGTAAGGGCATGCTCCTGGGTAAATTGTAATGTCCTCTGGGCATAATATGTCTAAACTGGCACTCCCTGAAGTGGAGTGGATTAATTCCCTTATTGTGATGAATTTTCTTGGGCTGGGCTTGGTAAGATTATTGTCTGTGAATTTTGCCCCTGATTTGGAAGGGCCTGGGGGGAGGCCCTGTGGGCATTTCCCTGTATCTTGTATGTGTGTTCTTGAGGAGATGAATTTATAAGGAGACGACAATTTCTTTTGATATGTTCCTGTTTTCCACAATAGTAGCATGCGATTTGCCTCCTGGGGACTGTGTTGAAACCTCTACTTAGGTTATTATTAATGAGGTTTCTGGATCTGCAATCTTTCGCCCAGTGGCGACCCCTTTTGCATTTTGGGCAGAGACCTGGTTTCTGGAAAGTGTTCTGTCCACAAGGGGAGTAAGGCATTGTTCCCTTGGTAACTGGAAAGGTTTGTACTGAGTCTAAGTGGGGTGGGGGTTGGAGTTCCCCATAGACATTCCGGCAGGCATAAAGGTAATCATTCACATCTGCCTTTTCATTTAATGTATTCAATACTAATCTACAGGCTGAATTTGCATTATGATCGGCCAAAGATTTTACTAGGAAGTTTCTCATCTCCTCATCTTCCACGTGTATCTTCAGAGAATCTTTAATCTTACCTACAAACTCTGCAAATGACTCATAAGGGCCTTGGGTAATTTTTAAAAAGTTTCCTCTACCAATGCTGTTAGAATCAATTTTTTCCCATGATGACAATGCAATATCACTAATTAAATTTAAGATTTCCTTAGGTAAAGCTGCTTGTGTCTGAATATTTGCAAATTGATTTTCTGCCATCAATAATTCATATGATAGAGTAACACCTGCCACTGGCTTTTTCGTACCATCCAGGCTATATAATTTAGCTTTTAAGCCTTCTGAATAGTACATTTCCCATTCAGTTCCCTGTTTAGACGACAGGCATATTTCAGCGATTCTTTTAAAATCATACAAAGTCCAAGATGAGTTATGACTCCAAAGTCTTAATAACTCCACACTGTATGGCGATTTTGGCCCATGCTCTTTACATGCTCTTTTAAACCGATCTAATTCTTCAATCTGATAGGGTAGATAGTTAGAAACATTTACCCCGTCTATAGGGGATGAGGCCGGATTAGCAAAATTACTCTGAATAGAGCTCTGAGACCGAGCATGTGGTTCATCGTCTGAATCTGCTCTGCTCTGCGATTCAATTTTGTGAATAGAATGAGGCCTCCCTTGTGGAGTTAGCACTGGAGGTTGATCATTATCTGAGTCACTACTGTCAAGCAATTCACTAGAATCAGGCTTAACATTCCGAGTTGTTTTTATTCCAGCAAAAATTTCTATATTGTTGATGGTGGGGCTGGATTCGTCAGTCCACACCTTGGTCTGAGTTTTCGTCAGATAGATTTCTTTATTATCTATACTGGTTTTGGCCTCACCATTTCTACACTTTCTATATTCTAAATACCAGCCAATAACTATGCTCACAATAATAATGTTAGTCAACACAGAAATTCCACAAACTATGATGGCTGGAGACACTGCAGTTTTCATTTGAAATATAGACCAAAACCATCCAACTGCAGTGATTGTCCTTAGATCAAAACCAATTAGTTTTAAGCAAAATGGAATAATCCACTTGTATACTAGAGCACCAATGCGTAAGACAGAGGGTGGCAAAATCCACATGACTAACCACAGAAACCATTTGATGGTCAGCATAGCAATTTTCCAATGAAGTGTTTCACTTACAGTTATTGAGGGTCCAGGTTCAGGCTGTTCAGGCGCCATTATGTAGCAAGGCAGCCCCTGAAGATGTTGACTGATGGTGGGATGGAGGATGAGGCCTTTTTCTTCCAGCTCGGAGCACGCATCTGCCACCCTGTCTAGCCCACGGTTCTGAGGTGAAACGGTGGGTAAACAGCTAACAGACAGTCAGGCTCGTGGAAATACTCGCTTTATTCGGAGGACAAAACTGAAGTCCAAAGACTCAGCTTCAGTTCCAGCCAAAAAGCCTCGGCCTTCCACAGACCCTTGTTTTTATACCCCAGAGTCAGGTACCACCCAATGGTGGAATCAGATACCAACCAATGGTGGAAGCAGAATCAGGTCCTACCCTAGGGTGGGGGCAGAATGCCAGGTCACACCCTAGGGTAGGGCACAATCACCAATCAGTTCAGGGTGAGTAACATAGTAAATCCCCAAAAATATTTACATACACAACAGTACTCCTGACATAGGAAGCAGCCACATGTTACAAAAGATCATTGTGACAGAATCAGAGGATGAATTACTGCCTGCTTGCCATCAAAGGAGGATATCCCAGGCTGAAATCCCCACACAGACAGTCTCCCCATGCAGAAGATGTGATTATAGAAGGTAGAGCCATATGAACTATCTTTGGCTATAGTACCATAAACTAGAAATATATAGAAGATCCGTTCCCCAATACAGAAATGTAATTTATGGCAGAAATTCTGGGCTCAAGGTCTCCTTCCTCACTAACATTCTGGTCCCTATTACAAGGAGTGCAAATCTGGAACCTGGTATCCAGCAGAGTCTTAGACTCATCATTGAGACTCAGAATAATGAATCCACAGGAATGCCAGAGCACCTAATGGAAAACCCCAAACCAAACACAAGACAACAAACAAGGACAAAGGCAGCCTCAATGTGCAGTGAACAGAACCCCTGCCAGGAGTGTCAGGAATCACAACCCCTCCCCAGATTCCTTCCCCAAATCATCTCTGGGCCCCAGTTTTGAGAGGGATTGCACTCCTTTGTCTCTCCCCTTGTTTTTCTTGGAGCCCATACAACACCCTTAATGGGGACAGGACATCACACATTGAATCTCCATCATCTCTGGCTTGGATTATTTCCGAGTAGGAGCAGCAAGGCCCCTTGCACAACTCCTAGAGAAATGTCAAGCTTTGAGTAAGAAGAATGAGCACAAGACCTACCCAGCTCGTTCCTCTGGATCTTGCTTGATCCTGTCCCTGCACAGCACATCTGAACCTGGCATCCAGCCTTCACTTCTAGTGAGAGACCATGTGGAACGTGCCCAAATAGCGAGTTGTTCAACAAATTATGCTAATATCCTTATAAAAGACCAGGATGGGACCGCTGTCTGCTCTTGAAGTTTCTAGACAAAAATCTACATTTACAATCAATATGTCTTTGGAGGGGGAGAGAAAGTAGTACAGCGGGAAGGGTATCTGCACTGCAGTTGGCTAAGCCAATCTGGGCCCTTGGGGATGTGACCCTGATCTTGCTGAAAAAGGTCCAACACTCCTTGCAAGAATAACTATTTTGTAAAAATTCCCCTCTTAAAAATACACTTTTGGGGCTGGAGAGATAGCATGGTGGTAACACGTTTGCCTTTCATGCAGGAGGTCATTGGTTCGAATCCCGGTGTCCCATATGGTCCCCCGTGCCTGCCAGGAGCAATTTCTGAGCGTGGAGCCAGGTATAACCCCTGAGCACTGCCGGATGTGACCCAAAAACCACACAAAAAATACACTTTTTCAAATTACTCCAACCAAAAATCTGGGGTCACCAGGACACAGAGAGATGAAGAGCGGAATGTGCCCTGTAACTTATACAGAAGAAAGATACATTTGCTGGGGGAAAACAATCTCCAGATCTGGACAGCAATAAGAGTAAAAATAATAGTGGAGCATGGGGCACTCGCTGTGCACGGGCTTCCAGGCCCTTCAGGTGTTACTGCTGGCTCTATGCTCAGAAATCGATCCTGGCGAGCTTGGGGGACAATCCAGGATGCCGAAATTTGATACACCGTTCTTCTGCATGCAAGGCAAGCTCCCTACCTCCATGCTACCTCTTTGGCTCCTACTCTAGTTTATTATGATTTATATCAAATTGGTACAATAGCATTAATAACATAATGTTGATATTCTAACAATTTTCTCTAGTGCATCTCCTAATTCTACTCCTTACCCTTTTCTACCTCGTCATATCAATTATTATTCCACCTTCAATAACATGTCATTGTGTAATACTATATATTCCATTTTTTAATTCCATATATTACACTTGATGAAATCATAAATGTGTGACCTCTGTGTTACATTGACTAAACATGTACACTTGTAAATTCAGTTAGGTTGCAAGGAAGTACAAGGTACCTTTTCTTCTCTTCATGTAATTAATATTGGGTCATACATATAAGCTAAACCTTTCATTCATGAACATTTGGGTAGCTCACACCCTGAACATTGCAAAAAAGCATTAACATAGGTTCTCATACTTTTTAATTTTTTAAATAAGTTTTAATTTTTTGACGCAAATGAAATTTCATTATCCACATTCTGAAACCACAGAGCACACTGTTTTAGTTTGCACCTCCATTACACAAGGACCTTAAAGTCCACTCCCCATAACTCTGGTTACTCAAGTTATAGGATCAAGTCGATCAACTCTACTCATATCCTTGGTATACTGATTTCTGTGATCTCTGTGTATTGTTTAATTAACAGTACATAGGCAGTCTCCAAGAATTGAATGCCATACTCTATCATTCCTTACTTGATAAATGTCCAGATTGTTTTAATTGATTCTGAAATAGGCAACATTGCATTACTGTTACGAGGGAGTGTTATGTATCAAGATATGTATCTTTGCTTCTGCCTTTTGAAACTAGAAACAATTGGCTTTCAGACCATTGAAGCATTTTCTTTACTAATTCTATATACTCATCAAGAAGTCTGAATAGATTTATTAATATGTGTGCTTATTATACATCTTGGTTTTAGGGCCACACCTGGTGACAGTCAAGGGTTATTTCTGACTATGCACTAAGAAATATTTCCTGCTTTGTGTTCTATATGGAATGCTGGGGATCTAACCAAGGTCCATCCTAGATCAGCTATGTGAAAGGAAAATGTCCGGTGGCTCTGGTTTTAACATGCATGCTTTTTAAATCTCTCTTCCCTGACACACACACCACTCGTTAACAGCCCTGTTCCCTTGTTAGCTTAAATGATTTCCAAGAATCCTATGTACAACTAAAGTTTGAGATTTGAGCTGCACAAAAGATGTATATGATGATTAACTACATGAAATATGGTATCAAGTGGAAGCTTCATGCCCCAAATGTAGGGCATTGGACCTCAGACCCAAACAAATGTTGATGCAGGCAATAACGCACACATACTTAAGGGTGTAACACAAGATGAGGAAGTCCCACATAGAATACAGCTTCTAAGTTAAAGGTAAGTCATGGAGAATGCCTGAGTTATTGCAAAGCAAAACACAAATATACAAAAGGTTTTATTTACCAGGAGATATATTTCATTCAAATAAATCCTCTTAAACATAAGAATTCTGCCTAAGCCTCGGAATCAAATTAAGACTGTAACATGCTGATCATAAATAATCAGCAACACGTTATTTGTTTACAATTGCTGATAGTATGAGCTTATCCCCTACATTCAGGGGGAAGGAAATATTATGGATGAGAAATATACAGAGAAAAAGTTTATTAGTGAATAAGGCAAAATATAAAGGAAGATATTGGAACTTTTCCTAAGTCGATTACTTGTATATGGCATGGTGTTGTGTTGGCTGATTAGTACTTTGTAGATGCAGAAATGTGACTGTTCAATAGACATTTTTGCTTCAACCATAGGGATTCTCCAGTGTGACCTCTGGAGTTTGAGACTTGACCTCAGTCTGAAGCCTCTCCGAAACTCTCTGCAATCATGAGGTACCCCTCCAATATGTCTTCTCGAGTGTGATGAGACTGAACGTCTCACTCCTCGCAAGCATCTGGTTTCTCCTCTGTGTGAATCTCTTGTGTGTGATGATACCTGACCTATCTGTGAAGCCTCAAGCACACTCCCCACAAACATGGGGTTTCTGTCGTCTGGTGTTTGTTGAGACCTGATATATCTCTGAAACCTCGCCCACACTCATCACAAACATGGGGCTTCTCTCCTGTATGTGTCCCTCTGGTGTTTGATGAGACTTGATGTATCTCTTAAGCCTTGCCCACACTCCTCACAAACATGGGGCTTCTCTCCTGTGTGTATCACTTGGTATGCATTGAGATATGACCTCTGACTTAAGCCTTGCCCACATTCCCTACAAACATATCGACTTCTCCCCTGTGTGTGTCATTTGGTGTCTGAGGAGACTTGACCTATGAATGAAGCCTCGGCCACATTCCCTACAAACATGGGGCTTCTCTCCAGTGTGTGTTCTCCGGTGTGTCATGAGACTTGCCATCTCACTGAAGCGTCGCCCACACTCCCCACAAACATGGGGCTTCTCTCCTGTGTGTATCCTTTGGTGTATGATGAGGTGTGACCTCTCACTGAAGCCTCGCCCACACTCCCCACAAACATGGGGCTTCTCTCCTGTGTGAATCCTTTGGTGTCTGATGAGATGTGAACTCTGACTGAAGCCTCGCCCACATTCCATACAAACATTGGGCTTCTCCTCTAAATGTGTCCTCTGGTGTGTGATGAGACTTGACCTATGACTGAAGCCTCGCCCACACTCCCCACAAATATGGGGCTTCTCTCCTGTGTGTATCGTTTGGTGTGTGATGAGACTTGACCTACAACTGAAACCTCGCCCACATTCCCTACAAACATGGGGCTTCTCTCCTGTATGTGTCCTCTGGTGCTTGACGAGATGTGACCTCTGACTGAAGCCTCGTCACACTCCCCACAAACATGGGGCTTCTCTCCTGTGTGTATCCTTTGGTGTGTGATGAGACTTGACCTACAACTGAAACCTCGCCCACACTCACCACAAACATGGGGCTTCACTCCTGTGTGTATTCTTTGGTGTATGATGAGAATTGACGTATGACTGAAGCCTCGCCCACATTCCCTACAAACATGGGGCTTCTCTCCTGTGTGTGTCCTCAGGTGTATGATGAGATGTGACCTATCATTGAAGCCTCGCCTACACTCCCCACAAACATGGGGCTTCTCTCCTGTGTGTATTCTTTGGTGTCTTATGAGACTTGACCTATGACTGAAGCCTCGCCCACATACCCTACAAACATGGGACTTCTCTCCACTGTGTGTCTTCTGGTGTGTGGTAAGTTTTGACTTTTGACTAAAGCCTTGCCCACACTCCCTCAAATCATGAGGCTTCTCTTCTGTGTGTGCCTTCTGGTGTATCACATTTGATACACGAGTGAAATCTTTTCTAGGCCTCACATTCTTATCTCTTAAAAATCTTTTTATTCCTAATCCTTGACCTACTTGACCTGTGTCCTCTGGATTTAATATATGCCCGGGGTTATTTTCTTCCTCATCTAAAGGTATGGAGCATTCTTCTTGCTTTTGACTTTCAAGTATATCATTTCTAGTTTTGTCATTGTAAGTATTAGAATGCTTTTGCCATTGGTTGTGATTCTGAGGATAGGAGTTCTCTGATGAAGCATTCTCTCTTGGCAATGCTCCTGGGACTATCCAAGAGGGATGAATTGGGTTCATGTGATGATTAAGGAAGTTCTGATTGGAGAATGTCTGTGACCAGAAGGGAATTGGGTAGATTTCTGGCTTCGGTTCTGCTGAAAGAAGAATTTGGTCACAGTAGAATTACAAGGCTTTCTGGAACATAGCTCTATCTCCTGCTAAATTCTGTTCTCATGGCTTTTCTTATTTTGTGGATAAAGCAAGATAAGACTTCATATTCTTAAATATTCTAATTTCTGTTTTTGGAATTAGAAGGTATATGCAGAGTTGCCCACAACTTATTCCTTGCTCTGGGATATGGGGTCACTCCCTGTATGCAGGTACCTAACAGTATTTTTTTTTGCATCCCCACTGCCATTTTCCCTTACAGTATGTTTTATCTTACCATTTATAATTATTCTAACTTGTAAAGTTAACAAACACATATTCAAAATCTTTTATTAGTTTTTGGGTTCAGTATTAAGGGGAGTGAATGGGAGCAAGACAGATCCTACTCCAATGATCTGGGAGCAGGACGCCCCAGTCCAGGGCCCCCTTTCACACAGGCCCACAATGTTCTACTCCCAATCCATGACTTGCTCCCAAGAACATCATCCCACACTCACCTGCAAGCATGCCTCTTGGCAGCCTATCCAGAATTCCATCCTCCAGCCAGGAGATCAGCAAAGGTTTCACCTTGAAATGCCCTGCCAAGAAGAGTATTTCCTGGGTTTAGATAATGGGAAACATACTGAAGCCTGTGCATGAGTCTGAGATTCTATTGAAAGCTGACAAACCAAGGAACAGAGGAAGAATCTATGCTCTCAGTATGCATTTTTATATGGCACAGATGAGATCAGGACAAAATAAATCAAGCGTGTAGTGGAGGGGGCCGGATAGGTAGCATGGAGGTAAGGCGTTTGCATTTCATAAAGAAGGTCAGTGTTTCAAATTCTGGCATCCCATAGGGTCCCCTGAGCTTCTCAGGAGCGATTTCTGAGTATAGATCCAGGAGTAATCCCTGAATGCTGCTTGGTGTGACCCAAAAACAAAAGAAAAAAGAAGTTTAATTGAGGGGGCTGTATTATACCGTGGGAAGATGGGTGAGCACTTGGCTCACATGCATTTTACCTGTGTCCCTCAGGTAGTGAGCAATGAATGAAAATCCAGGAGTCAAAAAAATGCTGCCAAAAGCCATGTTCTTAAACAGAAGAAGCTGGAGGTTTCTGGTACTGAGCACCAACTGTCCTGCAACCAATTTCATCAGGTCCCTGTCTGAGTAGGTAGAGTGACCCTTTGATCCTCACACAAACTCTTCATTCCCCAAACATCCGGATGTCGGTGCTTTTGTGTGTGGATAATTCAATTTAGATCATGTATTTCCAGGCATATTGGACCTAGCATTTCTTTCTCCTGAAATATGTAATTGCTTAAAACCCAGTTGAGCTAATGTAGAAATTACTTTGAAATATTATTTATCATAATCAGATAACCTCATGTGTTTAGGGAAAAGAAGCAGGTATACCTCTAGACACATTTTATACAATCAGTTCAATAGATCAATTTCTTAAACATCTTGAAACTCCAGCATTCTAATCCATTAAAAGAAAAATGAGAAAACTAAGGAAGACACCTGAGCTAGGAATAGGGAGAGAAATCCTGGCAAATTTCCAAGTCCACCAATGTGCCTGGACCTTACAGATGAGGATCTAAAATTAACTCTTAATGTTTTAGCAATGAAATAAAGAAGTTACTAGCCAGCAAACTAAGAAATCTAAAGCTCGGAAGAAAAAATAAAAAATAACACAATGCTGGACAATTCAACCAACACAAAGAACTCTTTTGGAAAATGAGACTCCATACAAATGAAACTGAAGGACTGAAAAACATGTCAGCAAACCACTATGGCTAGAATTACAAGGTAGAAAATCACATTGACAAACTTGAAGACAAATTACAAACCAGAGCTGATTAATGAAGTCAAGAAAGAAAGGAGAGCTGGGGGGGGCAAGGAGCTGTGGCACAAGCGATAGGGTATTTGCCTTGCAAGTGCCTATCCTAGAAGGAAATATGGTTCGATCCCCCAGTGTCCCACGTGGTCAAAGAAAGCTGGAGCGATTTCTGAGTTTAGAAACAGGAGTAATTCCAGAGTGATGCCGGGTATGACAAAAAAAGCAAAAATAAATAAATAAATAAATAACAGATAGGGTCAGGGAGATAGACAGTGGTATAAAATTTCCCTTGCAACTGGCTGACCCAGGACCTACAGTGGTTCAAATCCCATATGGTCCCCTATACCTGCCAGAAGTGATTACTTAGCAGAGAGCAGAAGTAACTCCTGAGTGCTGCTTGGTGTGGTACAAAATCCAAACAGAGAGAGAGAGAGAGAGAGAGAGAGAGAAAGCAGTGAAACAAATTGAAGGGTACTTTATGAACAAAGAGAAGAGAAATAATCTCCAATTTATAGGAATACCAGATGAGAGGAAAATGGGAAAAGAGAAGAACAAGGAGTAATAGCAGATAACTTTCCTACTCTCTGAAAAGAGACTTCTATACAAATAAAGTGGGAAAAAGAGAGCTAAACAAAAGAGATCCCCAATAGAACACAAACAATACATATATTGATCCAAACAACAAAAATTAACAGTGACATAGATTGAACCTTTAAAGCAGTTAAGAAGAAACATTTTAAGTAGAAAGGAAGGACATACGAAACAAATCATATCCCATTTCAAATACTTCAAGCAAGAAACGGAAGATTGACCTAATTTCTACTGAATAAGATAAGTTGTCAGGGCCAGAGCAGTGGCACTACAGGTAAGGTGTGTGCCTTGCAAGCACTAGCCTAGGAAGGACCACGGTATGACCCCTGGCGTCCATATGATCCTCAAAAGCCAGGAGCAATTTGTTTTCTTTCTTTTTTTCTTTTTTCCTAATTAGTCATTTTGTTACTTTGTTTCTGAACATTCAATCGTTTCAGGTAGAAATTAGCATCTAAATTGGTATGTTTCTACAGAGGTGACAATTTTAAACATAAAATGAAGTAATAAAGGAATTTCAAGAAATATTGCTGAGAAATAATATTTATATATTCAAACTTTTAAAAAGAGGAGCCAGAGAGATAACACAGCAGTAGACATTTGCCTAGTGCACGGCCAAACCAGGACAGATGCTGGTTTGATTCCCGGCAGCCCATATGGTCCCCTGAGCCTGCCAGGAGTGATTTGTGAGAAATATTTATTTTTATGTTTTACCACAGTGGATTAAAAATCTGTCTTAGTAATATTTTAGGTAGTGACATTCATTGAATCAGGGTATTCTCACCAACAATGCTGTCCTCTCTCCACCCAAGAATGCATCCCATATCCCCCTCCTTTGCCCCCAGGCTGCTAGTTTGAGTGGTTTCCTCTGTGTCTAGCTTGTTGTAGATTGCATATCGACTCTGTTTCATTGGCTTTGGTGTCTAAATCAGATCATTTTTTATTCCTTCTTGACGTTCATACGACTGTTTGGTCTTGGTACCCTCCATTATATCTCCTCCAATATGTGAGTTAGAATAAGGTGGTTCAAGTATGTTTCCATTAGAAAGAAAGAAGAAAATAGGGGGAGCCAAGAATAAAACAAGTAAAAAGTGGGAGGTCTTTCTAGAGGGTATAAATATCAATTTAAGAGAAAAAAAGGGAAAAAGGAAAAAAATTACATGTATACAAAATAGGAAAACAAAACAAAACAAACAAAAAAAACAACCCAAAAAGCCCCATAGCAATAAGGACAATAACCAATCAATACTATGGTCCAGAGATAAAAATCACACAAAGCTCAAAACAAACAACAACAAAATAAAAATCACCAATAGCAATAACAAAAAGAATTAATTTTTGCCTTTTTTTGCATAGATACAGTAAAGACTGGGAAGATTAGAAAGGGAGTTCCGTTTTTTTTACTGTCTGTGGATATGTTTAATACTTGAATATAGAAACAATGATCGGAGAGGGGTGATCTCCCCCGTGGCCTAGAGATAGCATGAACTAAGGCCTTTGCCTTTCATGCACAAGGATGGTAGTTCAAATCCCGGCATCCCATATGGTCCCCTGTGCCTGCCAGGGGCAATTTCTGAGCCTAGAGCCAGGAGTAATACCTGAGCACTGCCTAGAGTCAGGAGTAACACCTAAACACTGAAGGGTGTAAACCCCCCCAAAAAAAAAAACAAAGAAAAGGGAGTTCCCTTGGCCTAAGAGATACAGGGTTTATCTACCCTTAAAATATACTGCCATAAGGATATCCACAGGCTCCCTACATGCTCTTATTCTCTCCCCTAGCTTTTTTGTGATATCTGGAAACGTCTGCTCAGATATGGATATAAAATCAGGCCTATGTAACTAGAGTTCTTGGTATTTGCACAGGTCATAGGATGGAGCCTAGCATCGAGTCTTTCTTTATGGTTCTAGAAGTTTTGTTTCATCACTGTTGTTTTAAACAGTCTTTTGTAGTTGGTGGTCTTGGTTTTTGTACCAATCCTAGAGCAAAGCCTAGGATAGTCTTTCATTATGTCTCCAGAAGTTATGATCAATTGTCGTGGTCTCAGTCAGGTTTTAGAATTAAGAGATATTGTTGGTTGCTGTACAGGTCATAAGCCAAAGCCTAGACTAGGGTTTTTTTTTTATTTATTTGGTCCCAGGATAGGTTCTGGACAGGAGCGACCTTTTTATTTAAACATCTTGATTAGATAAATGATTGTGATTACGTTTCAGTCATGTAAAGAACACCCCCTTCACCAGTGCAACATTCCCACCACCAATGTCCCAAATCTCCCTCCATTCTACCCCACCCATACTGTACTCCAGACAGTCATTCCAGTTCCGTCATTCATTCACATGATTATGGTAGTTCTCTGTGTAGTTATTTCTATAGCTGCACTCACCCCTTATCTGATGGGTGTTGGGTGAATAGTTTCTCCCACTCAGTGTGTGACTCTGTATCCTTGGCACTATTTCTTTTGAGGTGCAGAAGCTGCTCAGTTTAATGTATTCCCATCTGTTGATCTCTGCTTCCACTTGTTTGGAAAGTGCAGTTTCCTCCTCGAAGATGCCTTTAGTCTCAATGTCATGGACTGTTTTACTGACGTGTTGTTCTATATACCATATGGTATCATGTCTGATGTCAAGGTCTTTAATCCATTTGGATTTTACCTTCGTACATGATATTAACTGGGGGTGTATGTTCGCCTTTTTGCAAGTGGCTAACCAGTTCTGCCAGCACCACTTGTTGAAGAGATTTTCCCTGCTCCACTTAGGATTTCTTGCTTCCATGTCAAAAATTTGGAAATTGTATGTCTGGGGGACAATGCCTGAGAACTCAAGTCTATTCCACTGATCTGAGGGTCTGTCTATTCAAATACCATGCTGTTTTGATAACTATTGCTTTGTAGTACAGTTTAAAGTTGGGGAAAGTAATGCCTCCCATTTTCCTTTATAGTTTTCTTTGTATAGGTCCTTCACGTCTTTGATCTTGCTTCTTTCATCATTTTATCTCTATATGTTGAATTTCTCATTCTAACGAACTTATGTCTTGGGGTGTTTTTCTTTGGGTCTCTTTTATCTGGTACTCTTCAGGCATGCAGGATTTGATTGCATGTAGTCTTTAACTCTGGGAGTATCTCTTCGATGATGTCTTTGACAGTTGATTCTTCCTGGAGATCTCCTACCTGGGTCCTTGGGACTCCAATGATTCTCATGTTGTTTAAGTTAAGTTTATCAAAGACTTCTATTTTCATCTGTTCACATTCCTTGAGTACTAAATCCATTATCTGTTCGTTTGTCTTAAGGTTCTTTTCCAATATCTTCTGCTTTGTTGAGTTTCTCTGCATCACATCTTCCAGTACTCCGATTCTCTCCTCAGCTGCTGATACCCTGCTGGCGAGGCCATCCACTGAGGTTTTCAGATAGGCTATTTCAGTTTGGAGTTTCCTGATTTCTGTCTTTGTGTTCTGTTCAGATCGATCTATGCTTTCTCTGAGTTCTACAAACATCTTCCATATTGCTATTTTAAGTTCCTTATCTAAGAGGTTAATCAGGTGGTTGGAATTTATTAGGTCATTCGAGCTTTCATCTTCATTCTCTGTGCATGGTGTTTGCCTGTGAGGTTTCCCCATTGTAAGGCTTGTAGTATGGTTTTCCTGCATGTTGTGGTAAGGTTCCTTGGATCGAAAGATTGTGCAACCATGAAGCGAAGTGGCTGAGCTCTTCTGCTGCCTCTACTTGACAGTTTTTTTCGGGTGCACTCCCTAGCCTGAGGAGACCTTCAGGGATCAGAAACACAGGCAGACAGGTGCAGGAGAAGTTTCCCTTGAAGTCCTCAGAGTGAACAAAGGTACAGCAGGGCGGAGCCTCTGCAGGCCAGAGAGCTCAGCTTATTGGATGGCGAACCCCACAGCCAGAATTTACTCACTGGGCAGCTTCAAAATGCAGTTTTTTTGGGGTGTGATCCCTATGCCTCTGAGGAGACCTTCAGTGATTCAAAAACACAGGCAGACAGGCGCAGGAGTCAGGAGCGATTTCTTTTCTTTTCTTTTTTTTTTTTTTTTGGTTTTTGGGCCACACCCGGCGGTGCTCATGAGTTACTCCTGGCTGTCTGCTCAGAAATAGCTCCTGGCAGGCACGGGGGACCATATGGGACATCAGGATTCAAACCAACCACCTTTGGTCCTGGGTTGGCTGCTTGCAAGGCAAACACCGCTGTGCTATCTCTCCGGGACCGAGCGATTTCTTTTTTGTGTGTGTGTGTGGTTTTTGGGCCACACCTGGTGTTGCTCAGGGGTCACTCCTGGCTGTCTGCTCAGAAATAGCTCCTGGCAGGCACCGGGGAACATATGGGACATCAGGATTCAAACCAATCACCTTTGGTCCTGGGACAGCTGCTTGCAAGGCAAATGCCACTGTGCTATCTCTCCAGGCCCATGGAGCAATTTCTATGGGTACAGCGAAGAGGAATCCTTGAGAGTCTATGGGTGTCACCCAAAAGCCTAAAGTTCAGGACAGACACAGGCTCAAAGGAAAAGGGCAGAAAAAATTATACAAGCGAATGAAATACAAAAGACAGGACAGCTATATTTCTATCAGACCAAATTGCCTGCAACCTCAAGAAAGCATTTATGACCAAGATGGACAGAGTAGTGATCAGAGAAGCAACAGACCAAGAAATACTAACTCTGATCAAAACATCCTCTGGAAATAAGGCCTATTTATAGGTTTCCTACAGGCTGAAATATAAGGCATCCCCTAAAATGAGCACACATAGTCTCTCTGTCTTGGACTGAAAATTAATTTACCATAAACTGGTTGGTAGGGCTGCCGTGCCTGGCCTCTTGCAACCAGTGACGTAACAGAGAGTCATAACAGTGTACCATATATAGGTAATAAATACATTTTCTTTCTTTTCTTTTTTTAAAGGCAGGCAGATTGCCATGTGCAGCGCCTCATTTGGATGTGTCTGGAGTCTTGGAAGCTTGACTACCCTACATTCTTCTACAAATAGAACCTGAGAGCTTGTTTGGAGGTTCTAGCAGGGGAGTGCAGCTACTCGTATACCCTCGACCAAAGAACAACTCGTCTCTATTCGGAGAAGACAATCCTTTTCAACAGAGTGTGCAGCTTCTGGAGGGGCGCATATGGAGCAGTAAGAGAGGAAGGGATTCTCTGTCCTTCCTGAATTCTTGAAGCTCTCCTCAGAACCCTGGGAAGCAAACCCAAAAAAAAAACTGCATTCCGAAGCTGCCCATCGAGCAAGTGAATAAGAAATGGCTGGCTGTGGGGGTTGCCAGACAGAGTGCTGACTGCTCTACCTGCAGAGATTCTGCCCTGCTGTGCTTCTTCTGAGAAAACTGAGGACCTGCAGGGAGCTGTCCTGTGCTTTTCTGTCTTTCCTGGATTCTTGTAGCTCTCCTCAGAGCTCTGGGAAGCGAACCTCAAAACACGTTACCTAGAGGCTCAGAAGAGTGCACCTTCGCGGCCGCACACTGTTTCTAACTAATAAACCCCACCACAATACACAGGAACAACCACACTACTAGCGTGACAATGGGGAAAACACACGGGCAAACACCATGCACAGAGAATGAAGACGATAGCTTGGATGACCTAAAAAATTCCAACCACCTGATTAAACTCTCAGATAAGAAACTTAAAATAGCAATATGAAAGATGTTTGTATAACTCAAAGAAAGCATGGTTCGATCTGAACAGAGCACAAAGACAGAAATTAGAAAACTCCAAACTGAAAAAGCAGATCTGAAAAACACGGTAGCTCAATTAAAACCTCAGTGGATGGCCTCGCCAGCAGGGTATCAGCAGCTGAGGAGAGAATTGGAGTACTGGAAGATGTGATGTAGAAAAACTCAACACAACAGAAGAAATTGGAAAAGAACCTTAAGAAAAATGATCAGGCATTGAAAAAATACTCAAGTAATGCGAACAGATAAAAATAGAAATCTTTGAAAAACTCAACAGAAACAACATAAGAATCATTGGAGTTCCAGAGGCCCAGGTAGGAGATCTCCAGGAAGAATCAACTGTCAAAGACATCATCAAAGAGATACTCCCAGAGTTAAAGACTACATGCAATCAAATCCTGCATGCCCGAAGGGTACCAGGTAAAAGAAACCCAAAGAAAAACAACCCAAGATACATCCTCATTACAATGACAAATCCCACAGGTAGAGATAGAATACTGAAAGCAGCAAGATCATAAAGGGAAATTACATTCAAAGGAGCATCCCTAAGAACTTACCGAAAAACATGTCACAAGAAACTCTCAAGGCCAGAAGACAATGGTGGGATATTGTGACAAGACTGAATGACATGAATGCCTCACCGAGAATACTGCACCCAGCCCAAATCATGTTCAGGTTTGAAGGAAGAAGACATAGCTTCATGGATAAACAACAGCTCAGAAACTTCACAGATGAAAAACCAGCCTTAAAGGAAAAACTGAAAGGTCTACTCTAAGACAAGAGACCGAAAAACACAGCAAACTTATCAACAAAGATGACAGTAAATCCTATGACAATCATCTCCCTCAATGTCAATGGAATAAATTGACCAATTGAAAGACAAGAGCTCTTCCAAGACCTCCCTGCCGCAAATATTTACCAATCTCAAGAAGGTCAGGGGCTGTGATGGAAAGGTGCCTGGGAACCAACACACCACAAGAAAACCCCGAAAGACAGTGGGGAAACCTAAACTTTCAACGTAAATATAAGACCTGTATTACACCACCTCCTTACCTGCTTATCCCCAAAAGTGAAGTAGTCTCTTCCATCACTTTGTTCCTTTAATTACTTTGTGAATTCATTTTTAAAAAATGTTTGTTCTACATATACATAGGTGAGCACATATATTTTCATTCCTATTTTTATCTTTTTTGGTTGTGTGATCTGTTTCTCTTTTCTTCTCTGTCCACCCCCAAATGCACCAACAATATAATGTAGCACCATTTCTCCCTGCAAAGGCACACTAATAAAAGGGGAAATCCTACATATAAAAACGAGCACTTATCTACTAGGGATAAGAACTCATACTTGTTTACAATACAGGGATATATCTCACCTTGAAAATATGTCATGTGGACCCAACTTAGACCCCAGGTGATTAGACACCATCTGTCCAGCCTTGAACCCTGGATCCCAGACATAGAAACGACAAAGTTCTTCACAACAGCAACGGGAAACAAACCCAACTGGGACATCCTTAATACTGCTGAGCCACCAAAAAGTGCCAGCTCTAATATGATATCCTGACAATGAGGAAAACCGGAACAACTTGACCTAAGAGCAGGTTATCCTACCTTACCAGTTAACGATAAGACAAAATCAGTCAACTTGGCACCCTTTCGTCGGTCCAAAAGTCAGATCACAATTTATAGATGACTGGCTACTAGAACCATGACTGGACTGTATATATCTTGGGACCAATAAAAAACCCCAGTCTAGGGTTTTAATTACGACCTGCACAACAACCATGATCCCCAGTTCCAAAGATCTGGCTGAGACAACTGCAACAGAATGGGGCTTCTGGAAACAAAATGAAAGATGCTATCCTAGGTTCCATCCTAAAATCAGTGCAAAGACCAAGAGCACCAACCACAGAAGATGGATTAAAATGACACTGAGGGAACAGACCCTCTAGAACCACAAAGAAAGATTTCATCATAAATCCCACTCCTGGACCTGTGCAGATACTGAGATATCTAGATACAGAGGTCTGATTTTATCACCCAGGAAGGAGCAGAAGCCTTCCAAACACCACAAAAGCACCAAGGGGAGAGTAAATGAACCTGAACGGAGTCTATAGTTAATCCCATAACAATATACTCCAAGGGTGGAGAAACCCCATATCTCTTAGGCCAAGTGAATTCCTTTTCGAATGACCCCAATTTTACTGTGCCATTGCAAGAGGGAAAAAAACAAAAAGCACAATACATTTTTTATTTTTTTATATGTATTATTTTTTAAATACTCATTTTTTATTATTTTTTATTTTTATTTACCTATCTACTTCTTGTCAATTTCCTTGTTTTGGTGTGCTAATTGAAGATTTTTTCCCCATTTATATTTATGTTTATTCCTTCTTAACTTTCTTTATATGTCTTGCCATGTTTTTTATCTCTAGACCATGGCTATTTTTGTGGTGCTTATCGTTGTTATTGTTGGAGTGCTCACTGGATATTTGACACTTCTTTTTGTACTGTTGGAGTGTTTCATCTTATTTTTCTCCTTCGTCTCTCAAACTGATGATGAGAGCCTAAGGATTCCACCCATTTTTGGCATATTAGACTTTTACCCCAGTTTATTACTTTTCTCTTCTTCAAACAAAACCACATAACTTGAACAATCTAGTCCTTCCTCCCAGTTAGAGGGGGAAATAAGGAAAACACCAAGACCAAACAGGTGCAAGACGACTAAGTAGTAAACTAAGTACAGAGGGGACCACATTTTCTAGCAGCCCCGGGGGTGAGGGAGGAGGATTTGGAAGGTAGGACGAAAATGGAGGTGTACGGAGGACAAATCGGTGATGGGAATCCCCCTGATTTTATGTAAATATGTACCTAAAATATTATTGTCAACAATATGTAAACCACTATGTTCAAAATAAAAGTTATATTAATTTTTATTAATTAATATGCCCCCTACTTCCAGGACTTCTGGGGTGGCAGCCCAGGTGGCAGGACAAGGTGGGTGTCGGGAGGTCCCTCCTGGATGGGGTCCCAAGCCTTCCCCCCTTCCCTCAGCTCTAGGGAGGGAAGGGCACAGGGTGTTGGGCGGGGGCAGATCCAGGCTTCCTGCTCTCTATCAATTCTCTCTTGAGCTGAAGGCTAGTTCTAGTTGACATGGGGTTTGGGAAGACCCCATGTGGAAGGCCTTCTCCCTAACTTGGGTGCTCTGGGAGCGTTGATAGGCCCCCAGCCTTCCCCTCTTCTGCCCCGGCCTTCTGTAGTGGCAGCCCAGGTGGCCAGACAACGTGTGTGTTCGGAGGTCCCTCTTGGATTGGGGCCCAAGCTTTCCCCGCCCTTCCCCCAGCTCTAGGGTGGGAAGGGCACAGAGTGTAGGGCAGGGCAGATCCTGGCTTCCAGCTCTCTATCCATCCTCTGTTGAGCTGGAGGCTAGCTCTAGCTGGCATGGGGTTTGGGGAGACCTTGTGGAAGGCCTTCTCCATAACTTGGGTGCTCTGGGAGCCTTGATAGGCCCCCAGCCTTCCCTCTTCTGCTCCCTGCCTCCAGGGCTTCTGGGGTGGCAGCCCAGAAGGCCAGAAATGGTGGGTCCTAACTTGGGGTGTGCTGAGTTTTGCTCGGTTGCACTAAGCTACTCACTGGCAATTTCTAACCAGTCAACATACACTGCATGTATTAAGAGTATTCCTTATCCTTATGTTAAGTTTTGCATATCCAGAATGTCCATTTTGTATTCTGACCCTTTCCACACCCCTACAAAGCTCCTTTTGACTCCTTAACTCTCTCTCACCCCCCCAAACATCACTAACCCACATTACTCTTTTTAACTTCAGTACTGCACAATCCTAATCACAGACCAAAGCCGTGCATTGTGTGTAACAACCCCGAACTGTTTCAAAAGACATAAAATGGACACGTATTTCTTTCGAATACTTTGTATTTTTTCTCTGACAGCTATAAGTCTTACTAAATATTCCCTTATACAGTGATAATTCTAACCACCTTTTATCTTTTCTTTATGAGCTGTTCAACAAGGAATTTTGGTGAAAGAGTCCCCCAGTTTAATGCTTATGATTGAACCATGTCATGGGGATTGTTGGACTTGTTCTTATGGCCCCCATATGTGCCAATAACGCCACATGGCATTGATCTTTTTCTGCAT
>NW_026060329.1:0-16213 GCF_024139225.1 Suncus etruscus | reverse complement strand
GCAGGACAAGGTGGGTGTCGGGAGGTCCCTCCTGGATGGGGTCCCAAGCCTTCCCCCCTTCCCTCAGCTCTAGGGAGGGAAGGGCACAGGGTGTTGGGCGGGGGCAGATCCAGGCTTCCTGCTCTCTATCAATTCTCTCTTGAGCTGAAGGCTAGTTCCAGTTGACATGGGGTTTGGGACGACCCCATGTGGAAGGCCTTCTCCCTAACTAGGGTGCTCTGGGAGCACTGATAGGCCCCCAGCATTCCCCTCTTCTGCCCCAGCCTTCTGTAGTGGCAGCCCAGGTGGCCGGACAATGTGTGTATCGGGAGGTCCCTCCTGGATTGGGGCACAAGCTTTCCCCGCCCTTCCCCCAGCTCTAGGGTGGGAAGGGCACAGAGTGTAGGGCAGGGCAGATCCTGGCTTCCAGCTCTCTATCCATCCTCTATTGAGCTGGAGGCTAGCTCTAGCTGGCATGGGGTTTGGGGAGACCCCTTGTGGAAGGCCTTCTCCATAACTTGGGTGCTCTGGGAGCCTTGATAGGCCCCCAGCCTTCCCTCTTCTGCCCCCTGCCTCCAGGCCTTCTGGGGTGGCAGCCCAGGAGGCCAGAAATGGTGGGTCCTAACTTGGGGTGTGCTGAGTTTTGCTCGGTTGCACTAAGCTACTCACTGGCAATTTCTAACCAGTCAACATACACTGCATGTATGAAGAGTATTCCTTATCCTTATGTTAAGTTTTGCATATCCAGAATGTCCATTTTGTATTCTGACCTTTTCCACACCCCTACAAAGCTCCTTTTGACTCCTTAACTCTCTCGCACACCCCCAAACATCACTAACCCACATTACTCTTTTTTTTTTTTTTTTGGTTTTTTGGGCCACACCCGTTTGACGCTCAGGGGTTACTCCTGGCTATGTGCTCAGAAATCGCCCCTGGCTTGGGGGGACCATATGGGACACCGGGGGATCGAACCGCGGTCCTTCCTTGGCTAGCGCTTGCAAGGCAGACACCTTACCTGTAGCGCCACCTTCCCGGCCCCCACATTACTCTTTTTAACTTCAGTACTGCACAATCCTAATCACAGACCAAAGCCGTGCATTGTGTGTAACAACCCCTAACTGTTTCAAAAGACATAAAATGCACACGTATTTCTTTCGAATACTTTGTATATTTTCTCTGACAGCTATAAGTCTTACTAAATATTCCCTTATACAGTGATAATTCTAACCACCTTTTATCTTTTCTTTATGAGCTGTTCAACAAGTAATTTTGGTGAAAAAGTCCCCCAATTTAATGCTTATGTTTGAACCATGTCATGGGGATTGTTGGACTTGTTCTTATGGCCCCCATATGTGCCAATAACGCCACATGGCATTGATCCTTTTCTGCATAGACACATTAAAATGAGAAAATACTATACAAACAAATAAGATCCTATCTAATAGAGATTGGAACACACAGATCTTGTAGTGCAAAGGGACCTTACACCCTGAACATTGACATAACGACCTGGCACAGGCCTCAGAAGAAAGGGCATTTTCATTCACCCCTGAACCAGGGGAGCCATCCACGAAACATCCAGGTTTGTCTATAACATCACCTGGAAGCAATCCTCTACCACAGAAGGCCCTATCACTGCTCAGACATCGATCTGTTCAAGAGACTTCCCTTAACACTGAGAAGACTTAACAACAACGACCTGCTTACAAGACATGACTTCCTGCATTACCCTTTAATGGTGAGGTGAAACGAGAGGACACTCCACATCCTGACTTCAATGTAGTATATATAGATTCCAGGATCTTTAATACAGAGACATGATTCCAACAACAGAGACTGTGTGAAAAATAAAAGTGTGTTGGCACTACAATGTCTTGGATTGGAAGATCTAGTTTACCTGGAGACTAGAGTTGGTCTTATGCCAGGAAACTTCAGGGGTAGGGTCTCTTTGTATATAGGCCAAGGATATTTCTTTTCATGCCCCTCATATTTTGGTGGGCCTATGCAAACAACAATTGCCACTCTAACACCGTTTTTACTGTGCTCCTTTGACTCTAATCCTTAAAAAAAAAACACTTAAAATTTAAGGTTAACTTAAGCTAATATGCATGTACATGGGAATGTAAAAATACTATGCCTCTAAAGTTTAAGGATTACGTAAGTTTTAAGGCATTAGATTGCCTTTTGTGCTGTTAAGAAATATTATAATGTGTTACAATCTGGGGACTTGAGGGACAAAGAAATTGTACATGAATTCTGTTTTATTTATCTTAATGTTCTTTGGCTGAAAGTTCAAATTTAAGATATCAGCAAGGGTTTTTTTTCTGAGAATTATGTTATGGGTGATTGTCCTTCCACTGTAACTTTACCTTGTCCTCTTTCTTTGCATCTTTGTTCTCATAATTAAAAATAAAAAATTAAAAAAAATAAAAATAAAAAATAAAAGACACAGAGTGGCAAAATGGGTCAAAAAGATGAATCCAACATTCTGCTACCTACAAGAAACACACCTGAATAGTCAGAACAAACAGACTTAAAATCAAAGGCTGGAGAAAAATCATCCAAGCAAACAACACCCTCAAAAAAGCTGGGGTGGCCATATTAATATCTGATTACACCAACTTTACACTCAGAAAAGTGGTAAGGGACAAAGATGGACACTAATCAAGGGATATGTGCAACAGGAAGAATTCAGACTATTAAACATATATGCAACCAATGAAAGACCAGCAAATTATCTAATACAGTTACTGACAAGTCTGAAAGAAGACATCAATAACAACACAATAATTGTGGGAGACCTCAACACGACCCTATCAACACTTGATAGGTCAACCAGACTGAAACCCAACAAAAACATACTAGCCCTGAAAAGAGTAATGGAAATAAAAGGACTAGTAGGTATATATCTAGGACACTCCATCCCAAAAAACCTGGATACAGATTCTTCTCCAATGTACATGGGTCAAACTCCATGATAGACTACATGCTGACACATAAAATATACCTCCATAAAATCAAGAGGATAGAAATCTTGCAGGCTACTTTTGCTGACCACAAGGATCTGAAATTAGATGTGAAGTACAAAGGCACACAAAAGAAAAACTTTAACAATTGGAAATTAAACACCCTGCTACTGAACAACCAGTGGGTCCCAGATGACATCAAAGAGGAAATCAAAACTTTCCTGGAAACAAAGGATAATGAAGACACAAACTGCCAGAATCTATGGGACACAGCAAAAGCGTTCCTGAGAGAAAAATTTATAGCCCTCCAAGCACACATCAGGAAGGAAGAAGGGGCATACCTGAATAATTTAACGACACAGCTCATAAAATTAGAAAATGAACAACAAAAGAAATGAAAATTAGGGAGAGAGAAGGAAATAACAAAGCTGAGCAGAAATCAATGAAGTGGAAAACCAAAAAACAATCCAAAAGATCAACGAAATCAGAAGTTGGTTCTTTGAAAAAATAAAAAAGATTGTTAGATCATTGGCAAAATTCACAAAGGAAGAGAGAGATAAACCTGATAACCCATATTAGAAATGAAAAGGGGTGGGCCCGCAGAGATAGCACAGCAGCGTTTGCCTTGCAAGCAGCAATTCCAGGATCTAAGGTGGTTGGTTCGAATCCCGGTGTCCCATATGGTCCCCCATGCCTGCCAGGAGCTATTTCTGAACACACAGCCAGGAATAACCCCTGAGCACCACCGGGTGTGGACCAAAAAACAAAAAAAATGTAAAGGGTGAGATCACAACATATATTGCAGAGATCCAAAGGGTAATCAGAGACTACTTTGAGAAACTTTATGCTGCTAAACATGAGAACCTAGAAGAAATGGAAAAATTCTTGGACACTTATAACCTTCCACATTTAAGTAAGGAGGATGTATCATATCTAAACACCCCCATCACTACTGAGGAAATTGAAACTGTAATCAAACATCTGTCCAAAAAGAAAAGCCCAGGCCCAGATGGATTTCCTAATGAATTCTTTCATATCTTTCAAGAGGAGCTACTACCAATCCTAGCCAGGCTCTTCCATGGAATTGAAAAAACAGGAACACTCCCAAAAAGCTTTTATGAAGCCAACATCACCTTGATACCAAAACCAGACAGAGACGCTGCCAAAAAAGAAAATTACAGACCAATATCCCTGATGAATGCTGATGTAAAGTTCTTCAACAAAATCCTGGCAAATAGGATCCAATGCATCAGCAAGGAGATCATACACTACAACCAAGTAGGTTTCATCCCGGGAATGCAAGGATGGTTTAACATCTGTAAATCTATCAACATCATATACAACATCAACAACAAGAAAAATAAAAATCACATGATCATATCAATAGACGCAGAGAAAGCATTTGATAAGATCCAACAACCATTCTTGATCAAAACTCTCAGCATGACGGGAATGGAAGAAACCTTTCTCAATCTAGTTGAAGCCATCTACCACAAGCCAATGGCAAATATTATCCTCAATGGATAAAAACTAAAAGCCTTTCTCTAAATTCTGGTACAAGACAAGGCTGTCTGCTCTCACCACTCCTCTTCAACATAGTACTGGAAGTTCTTGCTATAGCTATTGGGCAAGAAAAAGATTTCAAGGGAATCCAGAATGGAAAGGAAGAAGTCAAGCTCTCGCTGTTTGCAGATGACATGATAATCTACTTAGAAAACCCTAAAGACTCTACCAAAAAGCTTCTAGATACAATAGACTCATAAAGCAAGGTGGCAGGTACAAAATCAACACACATAAATCAATGGCCTTTCCTCTAAGTTCTGGTACAAGACAAGGCTCTCCGCTCTCATAAAAAAAAAGAAGAAACACTGCAACACACTCAATCTTCCAGAGAAAGTAAAAAAAAAAAAAAGAATATAGATAGAAATCCTGGCAAATGTCCAAGTCCACCATTATGCATGAACCTTATAGAAGAGAATCTAAAATAAAAACTGAATGTTTTAGCAAAGAAATCAAGAGGTTACTAGCCAGCAAACTTTAAGAAGTCTAAAGCTGGGCCCAGAGAGATAGCACAGCGGTGTTTGCCTTGCAAGCAGCCAATCCAGGACCTAAGGTGGTTGGTTCAAATCCCAGTGTCCTATATGGTCCCCCGTGCTTGCCAGGAGGTATTTCTGAGCAGACAGCCAGGAGTAACCACTGAGCATCACCGGGTGTGGCCCAAAAACAAAAAAACAAAAAAACAAAAAAAAAACAAAAACAGAAAAAGAAATCTAAAGCTGGGAATAAGAAAAGAAAAAAAGTAATCTAAAGCTGGACAATTCAACCAACTCAAAGAACTCTTTTGGAAAATGAGACTCCATACAACTGAAATTGAAGGACTGAAAAACATGTCAGCAAACCACCATGGCTAGAATTACAAGGTAGAAAATCGCATTGAATATCTTGAAGACAAATTACAAACCAGAGCTGATTAAAGAAGTCAAAAAATAAAGGAGAGCTGAGTGGGAGCGGTGGCTCAAGTAGTAGGGCGAATTCCTTGCAAGCGCCTAACCTAGGCGGGGAAGTATTTCGATCCCAGGTGTGCCTTATGGTCAATCAAAGGTGGAGCAATTTTTGAGCATCATCGGGTGTGGCATTTTAAAAAGGAAAAAAGGAAGGAAGGAAGGAAGGAAGGAAGGAAGGAAGGAAGGAAGGAAGGAAGGAAGGAAGGAAGGAAGGAAGGAAGGAAGGAAGGAAGGAAGGAAGGAAGGAAGGAAGGAAGAGAGGGAGGGTCGAGAGAGATACTGTGAGTAATGGGAGGGTACTCACCTAGCAGGTGACTAATTCAGGAGATTGTGGCTCAATATCTAGCATCCCAACTGGTTTCCTAAGACTACTAGGAGGGATTTCTGAGTACAGAACCTGGAGTAACCCCAGAACGCTGCCAGACGTGACCCCAAACTCAAACAAAAAAAGATAGGGCTAGAGAGATAGCACAGTGGTAAGACAATTTCCTTGCAAGTTGCTGACCCAGGACCATTGGTGGTTCAAATCCTGGGATTCCATATGGTGCCCTACAGCTGCCAGGAGTGATTTCTTAGCAGAGAGCAAGAGTAACCCCCTGAGGGCTGCCGGGTGTGGCCCAAACCCCCCCCCCAAAGAGAGAAAACAGTTGAACAAAATGTAGGGTGATTAATGAACAAAGAGAAAGAATCTCTGATTTATAGATGAGAGGAAAATGGGAAAAGAGAAGAATTAGGTATAAGGTAAATAATAGCAGCTAACTTTCCTACTCTCTGAAAAGAGGCTACTGTACAAATCTAAGTGGCAAAAAGATAGCTAAACAAAACTGCCTGACAGAACATGAACAGACATATTAGTCCAAACAAACAAAAAACAGAGAGAGATCAAATCATTAAAGCAGTAACGAAGTAAGGAAGAAGCACCTTAAGTACAAATAAAGGACATATGAATCAAAACAGATCTCCCATTTGAAACAATTCAGGGAAGAAAAGGAGGAATGACATCAATTCTACTGAAAAAAAGAAAATTTCAAACTGGCGATCACTATCATGTGAACCTATTATTTACATGGGAGGGCGGGTCAAAAACATTCTCAAACAAGAAAGACCCCCTCAGAATATAGTGCTAAACAAACCAATTCTCTTTTTGTTTTAATTTTATGGAATACTTCACAAATTTGCATGTCATCCTTGCACAGAGGCCATGTTAATCTTCTCTTCCAATTTTAGTATATGTGCTGAAGGGAGCACATAACAAACTCATTCTAAATGAACTCCTCAAGGAGCAATGACATAAACCAAATCCCCAATTGTAACAACAGTCCTACAAATATAATGGCAAAATAGCCTTTTCTGTCAAAGGTTTCCTTAAATGTCAATGAACTAAAGTCTCCCATCAAAAGGCAGAGTAGCAGGTTGAATCAGGAAATAAAATCCTGTCACCTGATGCCTGCAGAAAATACAATTCAAAGTTCAGGATAGACACAGGCTCGAAGGAATAGGATGGAATACAATGATACAAGCTACTGGAAAACAAAAAAGTCTGAGACAGTCATATTTATAGCAGACCAAATTGCATGCAATCTCAAGAAAGTATTTAAAGACAAAGATGAGCACTAATTATTGATCCTAGGAGCAACAGACCAAGAAGTACTAACCCTGATCAACTTTTATGCATCAAATATAGAGCGAGCAATATATATATTGCTTTCGGTCACAAACCTAGAGAAATATGAATGGAAATGTGATATAATTGGAGAGTTCTGCATTCCATCATTGCCAATACAGGACTATTAGGTGAGACACTAACAAAGATATAAGAGCCCTACATGAGACACTAGAAAAACTAGGACTAATGAATCTATTCAGGGCCTTTCATCCTCAAAAATTGAATACACATTCTTCAGTGCACATGAAACCTTCCCTAGAATAGATCACATTTTAGGACACAAGTCTGACTTACATAAACTCACAAATATAAAAATTATACCAAACACCCTGTCAGACTATAAATGGAAAATCGAACACTTGGATACCAAACATGCTGCTCAACAACAAATACTAAACAGGAAATAAAGAAACAGATTCCTTGAAACAAATGATAATAAAGAAAAATATTGCCAAAATCTGTAAGACAGAGCAAAAGCAGTAACTAGGGTATAATTCATCATAATAGAGGCCTCCAATAAGAAAGAAAAAAGCCAGGGGCCGGGCATTGGCGCAAGAGGTAAGGTGCCTGCCTTGCCTGCGCAAGCCTTGGACGAACCACAGTTCGATCCCCCGGTGTCCCATATGGTCCCCCAAGCCAATAGCAACTTCTGAGCGCATAGCCAGGAGTAACCCCTGAGCATTACCGGGTGTGGCCCAAAAGCCAAAAAAAAAAAAAATAGAAAGAAAAAAGCCAAAATCTAGAACATAACGGGACACCATATGAACCATATTTTGTGAAAATAAAACATCCTCTGAAAATAAAACCAACCTAATAGGTTTCCTGCTGGGTGAAATATAAGAAATCCCCCAAAATAAGACAGATAGAATACTGCAAGCAGCAAGATCGAAAAGGGAAATTACATTCCACGGAGCATCCTTGAAATTTACAGCAGACCTGTCACCAGAAACACTCAAGGCCAGAAGGCAGTGGTGGGACGTAGTGGCAAAACTCAATGAAATAAATGCTTCGCCAAGAATATTGCACCCAGCAAAACTAAGTTTCAGGTTTGACGGATGTATACACGGCTTCACAGATAAACAACAGCTCAAAATCTTTGCAGACTCAAAACCAGCCTTAAAAGAAAAACTGAAAGATCTACTCTAAAAACAAGACAGAACAAAAAACACACCAAACTTCTACACAAAGATGGCAATAAATCCCATGACAATTATTTCTCTCAATGTCAATGGACTAAATGCACCAGTTAAGAGGCACAGAGTGGCGAAATGGATCAAAAAACTGAAGCCAACCTTCTGCTGTCTACAAGAAACACACCTGAATAGTCAGAATAAACATAGACTCAAAATCAAAGGCTGGAGGAAAATCATTCAAGCAAACAACACCCTTAAAAAAGCGGGGGTGGCCATACTAATATCAGATGACACAAACTTTATACTCAGAAAAATTGTAAGGGACAAAGATGGATATTATGTACTAATCAAGGGATTTGTACAGCAAGAAGAAATCACTCTCCTAAACATATACGCACCGAATGAGGGTCCAGCAAAGTATTTAATACAATTGTTGACAAATCTGAAGAAGGATATCAATAATAACACAATAATTGTGGGAGACCTCAACACAGGCTTGTCAACACTTGATAGGTCAACCAAATGGAAACCCAACAAAAATATACTAGACCTGCAAAAAGAAATGGATGAAAGAGGCCTAGTAGATATATATAGGGCACTCTATCCTCAGAAACCTGGATACACATTCTTTTCCAATGTACATGGATCATTCTCCAGGATAGATCATGTGCTGGCACATAAAACATACCTCCATAAAATAAAAAAGATAGACATTTTGCAGGCTGCCTTTGCTGACCACAAGGCTCTGAAGTTAGATGTGAACTGCATAGGGACACAGAAGAAAAAATTTAACACCTGGAAGTTAAACAGCCTCATACTCAATAACCAGTGGGTCCGAGATGAAATCAAGGAGGAAATCAAAAGGTTCCTGGAAACAAATGACAATAAAGACACAAACTATCAGAACTTATGGGACACAGCAAAAGCAGTACTGAGAGGAAAATTTATAGCTTTGCAAGCACACATCAGGAAGGAAGAAGGAGCTTACCTGAGTAGCTTAATGACACAGCTAATAGAACTAGAAAGTGCTCAACAAAAGGACCCAAAAATAGGGAGACAGAAGGAAATAACAAAGCTGAGAGCAGAAATCAACGAAGTGGAAACCCAAAAAACAATCCGAAAGATCAACGAAAGCAGAAGTTGGTTCTTTGAAAAAATAAACAAGATTGATAGACCATTGGCAAAACTCACAAAGCAAAAGAAAGAGAGAAACTTGATAACGCGTATTAGAAATGAGAAGGGGGAGATCACTACAGATACTGCAGAGATTCAAAGGGTATTCAGAGAATACTTTGAGAAACTCTATGCCACTAAATATGAGAACCTGGAAGAAATGGATAAATTTCTGAACTCATATAACCTTCCACGGTTGAATAAAGAAGAGGTAGCATATCTAAACACCCCCATCACTATTGAGGAAATTAAAACTGTAATCAAAAATTTACCCAAAAACAAAAGCCCAGGCCCTGATGGATTCACGAATGAATTCTTTCAAACCTTTCAAGAGGAACTACTACCAATTCTGGCCAGGCTCTTTTATGAAATCGAAAAAACAGGAATACTTCCAAATAGCTTTTATGAAGCCAACATCACCTTAATACCAAAACCTGATAGAGATGCTGCCAAAAAAGAAAATTACAGACCAATATCCCTGATGAACACAGATGCAAAGATCCTCAACAAAATCCTGGCGAACAGGATCCAGTGCCTCATCAAGAAGATCATTCACTTTGATCAAGTAGGTTTCATCCCAGGAATGCAAGGATGGTTTAACATCCGTAAATCTATTAATATAATACACAACATAAACAACAACAAAAATAAAAATCACATGGTCATATCAATAGATGCAGAAAAAGCATTTGATAAGGTTCAACACCCATTCTTGATTAAAACTCTCAGCAAGATAGGAATAAAAGGAACCTTTCTCAATATAGTCAAAGCCATCTACCAGAAGCCAGTGGCAAATATTATCCTCAATGGAGAAAAACTAAAATCCTTTCCTCTAAATTCTGGTACAAGACAAGGCTGTCCTCTCTCACCACTCCTATTCAACATAGCACTGGAAGTACTTGCTATAGCGATTAGGCAAGAAAAAGATATCAAGGGAATTCAGATAGGAAAGGAAGAAGTCAAGCTCTCACTGTTTGCAGATGACATGATACTCTACTTAGAAAACCCTAAAGACTCTACCAAAAAGCTTCTAGAAATAATAGATTTGTATAGCAAAGTGGCAGGATACAAAATTAACACACAAAAATCAATGGCCTTTTTATACACGAATAATGATAGGGAAGAAATGGACATTAAGAGAACAATCCCATTCACATTAGTTCCACACAAACTCAAATATCTTGGAGTCAACCTGACTAAAGATGTGAAGGATCTATACAAAGAAAACTACAAAACACTGCTCCAAGAAATAAGAGAGGACACGCGGAAATGGAAACACATACCATGCTCATGGATTGGCAGGATCAACATCATTAAAATGGCAATACTTCCAAAAGCATTGTACAGATTTAACGCGATTCCTCTAAAGATACCCATGACATTTTTCAAAGAAGTGGATCAAATACTTCTGAAATTCATCTGGAACAACAAACAACCTCGAATAGCTAAAGCACTCCTTGGGAAAAGGAATATGGGAGGCATTACTTTCCCCAATTTTAAGTTGTATTACAAAGCAACAGTTATAAAAACAGCATGGTATTGGAATAAAAACAGACCCTCAGATCAGTGGAATAGGCTTGAGTACTCAGAGAAGGTTCCTCAGACATATAACCACCTTGTTTTTGATAAAGGAGCAAAAAATCCTAAATGGAGCAGGGAAAGCCTATTCAACAAGTGGTGTTGGCACAACTGGTTAACCACTTGCAAAAAAGCGAACTCAGACCCCCAGCTAACACCATATACAAAGGTAAAATCCAAATGGATTAAAGACCTTGATATCAGAACTGAAACTATAAGGTATATAGAACAACATGTAGGTGAAACACTCCAGGACATTGAGACTAAAGGCATCTTTAAGGAGGAGACAGCACTTTCCAAGCAAGTGGAAGCAGAGATAAACAGATGGGACTATATTAAGCTGAAAAGCTTCTGCATCTCAAAGGAAATAGCGCCCAGAATACAAAGGCCACCCACTGAGTGGGAGAAATTATTCACCCAATACACATCAGATAAAGGGCTAATATCCAAAATTTACAAGGTACTGACAGAACTATACAAGAAAAAAACAACTAACCCCATCAAAAAATGGGGAGAAGAAATGAACAGACACTTTGAAAAAGAAGAAAGGCAAATGGCCAAAAGGCACATGAAAAGATGTTCAACATCACTAATCGTCAGGGAGATGCAAATCAAAACTACTATGAGGTACCACCTCACGCCACTGAGATTGGCACACATCACAAGAAAGGAAAACAAGCAGTGCTGGCGGGGATGTGGAGAGAAAGGAACTCTTTTTCACTGCTGGTGGGAATGCCGTCTAGTACAACCTTTATGGAAAGCGATATGGAGATTCCTTCACAAACTGGAAATTGAGCTTCCATACGATCCAGCTATACCACTCCTAGGAATATACCCAAGAAACACAAAAATACAATACAAAAAACCCTTCCTTACTCCTATATTCATTGCAGCGCTATTTACAATAGCCAGACTCTGGAAACAACCAAGATGCCCTTCAACAGATGAGTGGCTGAAGAAACTGTGGTACATATACACAATGGAATACTATGCAGCCATCAGGAGAGATGAAGTCATGAAATTTTCCAATACATGGATGTACATGGAATCTATTATGCTGAGTGAAGTAAGTCAGAGGGAGAGAGAAAGACGCAGAATGGTTTCACTCATCTATGGGCTTTAAGAAAAATGAAGGACATTTTTAACAATATCTCAGAGACAAGAGAGATGAGGGCTGGTAGGTGCAGCTCAGGACATGCAGCTCATCACATAGAGTGATGAGTGCAGTTGCAGAGATGACTACACTGAAAACTATCATAAAATGTGAATGAATGAGGGAAGTAGAAAGCCTGTCTCGAGTACAGGTGTAGGGGGGTGGGGAGGAGGGAGATCTGGGAAATTGGTGGTGGAAATGTTACACCGGTGAAGGGGGGGTGCTCTTTACATGACTGTAATCATACAACTATAATCATGTTTGTAATCACGGTGTTTAAATAAAGATAAAAAATAAAAAAAAAAAAAAAAAAAAAAAAAAGAAAAAAGCCAAAATCTAGAACATAACGGGACACCATATGAACCATATTTTGTGAAAATAAAACATCCTCTGAAAATAAAACCAACCTAATAGGTTTCCTGCTGGGTGAAATATAAGAAATCCCCCAAAATAAGACCCCTAGGTTCTGTCTCGGAATGATAATTTACCATAAACTGGTTGTTAGGGCCATCCTGCCTAGCCTCTTGCAACCAGTGATGCAATGGAGAGTCATGGTGCTGTACCATATATAATTAATAAATTTCCTTTATTTTCATTTAACAGTATATGTATACCATATTCCTTGTTGAAAATAAGAGATCTCGGGGCCTGAGAGACATCATGGAGGTTAGCCACCTGCGTTTCATGCAGAAGGTCATTGGTTCGAATCCCAGCATCCCATATGGTCCCCTAAGCCCACCAGGAGCAATTTATGAGCATAGAGCCAGGAGTAACCCCTGAGCGCTGCTGGGTGTGACTTCCAAAAAACAAACAAAAAAGAAAATAAGACATGTGACTTAAAGAATACCTAGCACATCTTCGGGAGCAAAAATTAATATAATACACTATCTTATTTTTGGACAAAATGGTTATATGAAGACCAAGAGCAAAGAAACCAAACATGAGCTGAGCAAAAAAAAAAAACAAAAACAAAAACAAAAACAAAAAAAAACAAAACAAAAGCAGAGCAGAGGCCTTTGTTCAATCTACGGCACTCAATATGGTCCCCTGAGCCTGCAGGAGCAATTTCTGAGAGTAATTCAGGGAGGAACCCTTGAACACTACCAAGTGTGATCAAAAAAACAAACCAAACCAAAAAAAAAAAAAAAAAACAGAGCAGAAATCAACAATATAGAAAAAATATGAAATATTAGGGAGACCAGTTGATGAGTTTTTTTTAACAAACAATAAATAAGATAGACAAACTGCTGGCAGACTCACGAGAAAGAAAGGGAAAATATTCAAATAAATTAAATCAGAAATGAAAGAGAGATTACTACAAAAACTCAAGAAATCCAAAACATCACAAGAGCTTATTTTTCCTACCCCTTCCCTTCAGAGCTTATTTTGAACAATGGTGTTCAGTTAAGCTAGATAACCAAAAGGAAATGGACAGATTTCTAGAAAAATGTCACATCCCCATACTGAATTAGTAGGATTTAGAAGGCCTAATTAGGTCTATCACAAGAAAATCAAAACTGTAATTAAAAAACTTTGCAGAATGAGACGAGTTTACAGGTAAACTTTATCAAACATTCAGAGAAGTATTAGCAATTACCATTGATCCTAAAAAGATGGAAATCCTCCAAATACTTTCTAAAAGTGTATCACTCCAAAAACTGCAGGGGCTTGGCTGGGCCCAGAACACTCCGAATGCCAGGATTTCTTGGTGTGTTTGCCTGGTATGTTGGGGGCTCTGGGCAGGACAGCTGGCCATAGGACCCCTGGGCTGACCACTTAGTCCAGGGGAACAAGATTCCCCCACACCAGGCGGGTCTTCAGGGCCACGCCTGGTTAATCGGGCCCTGGGGGGAGGGGGTGAGAAATCCTTCCTAGGCATCCAAAAACCACAGAGGCTCGGCTGGGACCAGAACACTCCACATGCCAGGATTTCGTGGGCTTTTGACTGGTATGATGGGGGCTCTGGGCAGGACAGCTAGCCATAGGACCCTGGGCTGACCACTTTGTCCAGGAGAGCATGATTCCCCCCACACCAGGCGGGTCTTCAGGGCCACGCCTGGTTAATCGGGCCTTGGGGGGAGGGGGTGAGAGATTCCTCCCTAGGCATCCAAAAACTGCAGGGGCTTGGCTGGGCCCAGAACACTCCGAATGCCAGGATTTCTTGGTGTGTTTGCCTGGTATGTTGGGGGCTCTGGGCAGGACAGCTGGCCATAGGACCCCTGGGCTGACCACTTAGTCCAGGGGAACAAGATTCCCCCACACCAGGCGGGTCTTCAGGGCCACGCCTGGTTAATCGGGCCCTGGGGGGAGGGGGTGAGAAATCCTTCCTAGGCATCCAAAAACCACAGAGGCTCGGCTGGGACCAGAACACTCCACATGCCAGGATTTCGTGGGCTTTTGACTGGTATGATGGGGGCTCTGGGCAGGACAGCTAGCCATAGGACCCTGGGCTGACCACTTTGTCCAGGAGAGCATGATTCCCCCCACACCAGGCGGGTCTTCAGGGCCACGCCTGGTTAATCGGGCCTTGGGGGGAGGGGGTGAGAGATTCCTCCCTAGGCATCCAAAAACTGCAGGGGCTTGGCTGGGCCCAGAACACTCCGAATGCCAGGATTTCTGGGTGTGTTTGCCTGGTATGTTGGGGGCTCTGGGCAGGACAGCTGGCCATAGGACCCCTGGGCTGACCACTTAGTCCAGGGGAACAAGATTCCCCCACACCAGGCGGGTCTTCAGGGCCACGCCTGGTTAATCGGGCCCTGGGGGGAGGGGGTGAGAAATCCTTCCTAGGCATCCAAAAACCACAGAGGCTCGGCTGGGACCAGAACACTCCACATGCCAGGATTTCGTGGGCTTTTGACTGGTATGATGGGGGCTCTGGGCAGGACAGCTAGCCATAGGACCCTGGGCTGACCACTTTGTCCAGGAGAGCATGATTCCCCCCACACCAGGCGGGTCTTCAGGGCCACGCCTGGTTAATCGGGCCTTGGGGGGAGGGGGTGAGAGATTCCTCCCTAGGCATCCAAAAACTGCAGGGGCTTGGCTGGGCCCAGAACACTCCGAATGCCAGGATTTCTTGGTGTGTTTGCCTGGTATGTTGGGGGCTCTGGGCAGGACAGCTGGCCATAGGACCCCTGGGCTGACCACTTAGTCCAGGGGAACAAGATTCCCCCACACCAGGCGGGTCTTCAGGGCCACGCCTGGTTAATCGGGCCCTGGGGGGAGGGGGTGAGAAATCCTTCCTAGGCATCCAAAAACCACAGAGGCTCGGCTGGGACCAGAACACTCCACATGCCAGGATTTCGTGGGCTTTTGACTGGTATGATGGGGGCTCTGGGCAGGACAGCTAGCCATAGGACCCTGGGCTGACCACTTTGTCCAGGAGAGCATGATTCCCCCCACACCAGGCGGGTCTTCAGGGCCACGCCTGGTTAATCGGGCCTTGGGGGGAGGGGGTGAGAGATTCCTCCCTAGGCATCCAAAAACTGCAGGGGCTTGGCTGGGCCCAGAACACTCCGAATGCCAGGATTTCTTGGTGTGTTTGCCTGGTATGTTGGGGGCTCTGGGCAGGACAGCTGGCCATAGGACCCCTGGGCTGACCACTTAGTCCAGGGGAACAAGATTCCCCCACACCAGGCGGGTCTTCAGGGCCACGCCTGGTTAATCGGGCCCTGGGGGGAGGGGGTGAGAAATCCTTCCTAGGCATCCAAAAACCACAGAGGCTCGGCTGGGACCAGAACACTCCACATGCCAGGATTTCGTGGGCTTTTGACTGGTATGATGGGGGCTCTGGGCAGGACAGCTAGCCATAGGACCCTGGGCTGACCACTTTGTCCAGGAGAGCATGATTCCCCCCACACCAGGCGGGTCTTCAGGGCCACGCCTGGTTAATCGGGCCTTGGGGGGAGGGGGTGAGAGATTCCTCCCTAGGCATCCAAAAACTGCAGGGGCTTGGCTGGGCCCAGAACACTCCGAATGCCAGGATTTCTTGGTGTGTTTGCCTGGTATGTTGGGGGCTCTGGGCAGGACAGCTGGCCATAGGACCCCTGGGCTGACCACTTAGT